>NW_025744754.1:0-100000 GCF_021184085.1 Oncorhynchus gorbuscha
TTTGTTTTTTTCTTTGTATTTTCTTTTATTGAATGTGTTATATTCTCCCACATTAATTTCACATTTACACAAACTTCAAATTGTTTCCTTTCAAATGGTATCAATAATATGCATATCCTTGCTTCAATGCCTGAGCTACAGGCAGTTAGATCTGGGTATGTCATTTTAGCCGAAAATTGAAGGGGGAAAAAGTGTCCGATCAATATTAAATGTTTTCAATGCTACAGGAGCTGTGTTAATTTTGTTTTTACTCCAGGACATTTTGGACCATCCGGACTTTCAATGTAGCAACTGTTTGCTTGCAGAGGACTACAGGGGTGAAGTGGCTACTCTCTAACAAGTAGCTGCGGAATCCACACCCGCCTACTTTTTTTCTCTCTTCTACCCCAGTAGCCGAATGCCGCTCTGGCCTGGTGGAAGTGTCGCTGCGGTGTTGGCTCTCCAAAGCCAACTGGCCGGCACTCTGCAGAGATCCCCCTCCACTGGAGAATTGGAGCTATTAGGATGCTCCTGGATGACTTGGGGATGTTCCTGTTCTCGACCCTATCAACCAGCCATGGATCTATGTCACTCGCCATGGAAGTCGAAAACAGCGTCCTCTGGCAACGGGAGCCTCCGTGGAGATGTTAAGCCCGGACCGGACACAGACCAGAAACAGTTGACGCTCTGGATCCAGAGGTTCTGGCGCCTTCTTCACTGGGCGCTTCCGATTCAAGGTCAGATCCAGAGGTACCTGCGCCTTCATACTCTGTTCGGTCTCCCTCTCTGGTGGCTGTCTGAGACTCTGGCCCATTCATCATCCATGATGGATACTACAGCTGGCTCGGGTCCTTCGGGTCCCACCGCCCTTCGGTCTTCGAGGGGTTTGCGAAACCACGAGGGGAAAGAACGGCCAGACCTCCTCAGCCATTGCACCAGCTGTCGTCATCAGCAGTTCTACTGTAAGAAACATCTTGGTTCCCGGGGAAAAAAACCCTGTGCTATCCTGGAGAACGAGTACAGGGCTGCTTCGGACCGTTCTACGACAGATGCCTGGAGGTGAAGCTGTCGTAGTCCATCTGGGGTCAAACTACATCAGGAGGGCAAGCTCGGAACTTCTGAAAACAGATTTTAAAGAACTGATTCTAGCACTCAAAGATTCCAAAAAGCGGAAAATTGATTCAGGTCTGGTACCATTGTTGGGCCATAGTACTTAAGTAGTTTTTTGGGGTATCTGTACTTTACTATTTTTATTTTTGGCGTATTTATTTCACTACATTCCTAAAGAAAATAATGTACTTTTTGCTCCATACATTTTCCCTGACACCCAAAAGTACTCGTTACATTTTGAATGCTTAGCAGGAAAGGAAAATGGTCCAAATCACACACTAATCAAGAGAAGATCCCTGGTGATCCCTTAAAGCTGATCTGGCGGACTCACTCATATTTAAAACCAACTCCTTTTAGACTATTACTCAAGTAGTATTTTACTTTTGAGTCATTTTAGAGTCATTTTCTATTAACGTATCTTTACTTTTCCTACCACTGGCCACGAGTGTGAAACATTCAGCAGGCTACATGCATTACACACCTGGCTAATATATTACTGCAGCTCTGTTTGAATCACTTTTATTGAGAACTTTGACACCTTCTGGACACAGAAGATGCTCTACTGGAATGACGGAGTCCCTCCAAATAAACGTGGCTCGTGGACTCGCCACGCATTTCAAGGCTGCATTGAGACAATGACTTATCAATGACCTAAGACCAACTCAGTTAATCCCTACCATTGTGTCACTGACTTGCAATAATGCTGCATTAAATTTACATTATCCCAGGGGCTTTGGCAGAGACAATGTAAGTAACTTAATTTCTGTCTCCCTAACTACCCTGAAGGCCTCTGTTGATCCTACAGGTATTGTATTCAGTAATCATGTGCCTATGAGTTATACTGTTAGCACTGAGGCCCTAGTATGAAGTCCACAATGTGCTGCTTACCATTCACTATCAGCTAAAAAAGTAATAACATGAGCATGTCTACTGCTGATAAGCTTCCCAGTAAAGCAATAAAAACAATCAAGCATCCAAGAAAGTGCTCAAAATAGCCCACATTAACATATGTAGCTAAAGAAACAACTTGTTAGTAACAGATGTCAAAGTGACTAGTACGGCAGCTGACTGGACTCATTCACAACACAGATGACATTCATATTCTGACCATCTCTCACTTAGATAATACCTTTGATGATACAGTGGTAGCAATTAGACGTAGACCGATTATGATTTTTCAACGGCGATACCGATACCTATTATTGGAGGACCAAAAAAGCCGATACCGATTAAAATCAGCCAATTTATTATAATTTTTTAAAATTTATTTGTAATAATGACAACAATAATGAATGAACACTTATTTTAACTTAATATAATACATCAATAAAATCAATTTAGCGTCAAGTAAATAATGAAACATGTTCAATTTGGTTTAAATAATGCAAAAACAAAGTGTTGAAGAAGAGAGTAAAAGAGCAATATGTGCTTTGTAAGAAAGCTAACGTTTCAGTTCCTTGCTTAGAACATGAGAAAGCTGGTGGTTCCTTTTAACATGAGTCTTCAATATTCCCAGGTAAGAAGTTTTAGGTTGTAGTTATTATAGGAATTATAGGACTATTTCCCTCTATACCATTTGTATTTAATTAACCGTTGACTATTGGATGTTCTTATAGTCACTTTAGTATTGCCAGTGTAACAGTATAGCTTCCATCCCTCTCCTCGCTCCTCCCTGGGCTCGAACCAGCAACACAACGACAACAGCCACCACATCGAAGCAGGGTTACCCATGCAGAGCAAGGGAAACAACCACCAAGGCTCAGAGCGAGTGAAGTTTGAAACACTATTAGCGCGCGCTAACTAGCCAGCCATTTCACTTTGGTTACACCAGCCTCATCTCGGGAGTTGATAGACTTGAAGTCACAACAAAGAGCTGCTGGCAAAATGAAGAGCTGCTGGCAAAATGCACAAGAGTGCTGTTTATATGAACGTTTACGCGCCTGCTTCTGCCTACCACAACTCAGTCAGATGCTTAGATACTTGTATGCTTAGTCAGATTATATGCAACGGAGGACACGCTAGGTCATATCTAGTAATATCATCAACCATGTGTAGTTAACTAGTTATTATGATTGATTGTTTTTTATAAGATAAGTTTAATGCTAGCTAGCAACTTACCTTGGCTTACTGCATTTATGTAACAGGCAGTCTCCTTGTGGAGTGCAACGAGAGAGAGGCAGGTCATTATTGCGATGGTCTAGTTAACTGTAAGGTTGCAAGATTGGGTCCCCCGAGCTGACAAGGTGAAAATCTGTCGTTCTGCCCCTGAACGAGGCAGTTAACCCACCTTTTCTAGGCCGTCATTGAAAATAATAATGTGTTCTTAACTGACTTGCCAAGTTTAAAAAAAATATTAAATAAAGTGTGTAAAAATATATATCTATATATATTTTAAATCGGCAAATCAACGCCCAAAAATACCGATTTCCGTTTGTTATGAAAACTTGAAATTGGCCCTAAATAAATGGACATTCCAATTAATCGGTCGACCTCTAGTAGCAATACATGGTTATAACATCTGCAGAAAATACAAAAATGCCAATTGGGGCGGTGTTGCAGTCTATACTCAGAACCACATTCCTGTAAAGCTTTGAGAGGATTGAAAGTTCAAATACTGTTGAAATAATATGGTTACAGATTAATCTGCCTCACCTAAAGCCCATTCTTGTGGGAAGCTGCTCTAGTCCACCAAGTACTAACAGTCAGTATCTGGATAATGTGTTTGAAATGTTTGAGAAAGTATTTGATATGAACAGAGAGGTATGTTTCTGGGTAATTTCAATATACTGACTGGCTTTCATGAAGCTGCCCACTCAAGAAAAAGCTTCAAAAACTGTAATGCAGTGCCTGCATCCTGGATCAGGTTATCAGTCAAGCTACCAAGGTAGTTACAAACAGCACAGGATTGAAATCAATATGTATTGATCAAATCTTTACTAATGCTGCAGAAATTTGCTTTAAAGCAGTGTCCAAATCCATTTGACGTTGTGAGCACAATATACAGTTGAAGTCAGAAGTGTACATACACTTAGGGTGGAGTCATTAAAACTTGTTTTTCAACCACTCCACAAATTTCTTGTTACAAACTATAGTTTTGGCAAGTAGGACATCTACTTTGTGCATGACACAAGTTTTCCAACAATTGTTTACAGACAATTCCAGTGGGTCAGAAGTTTACATACACTATGTTGACTGTGCCTTTAAACAGCTTGGAAAATTCCAGAAAATGTCATGGCTTTAGAAGTTCTGATTGACTCAAATGATGTCAATTAGCCTATTGGAGGTTAACACCATGGGACCACGCAGCCATCATACCACTCAGGAAGGAGACGCGTTCTGTCTCCTAGAGATTAACGTTTGGTGCGAGAAGTGCAAATCAATCCCAGAACAACAGCATTGTTGTGAAGATGCTGGAGGAAACAGGTACAAAAGTATCTATATATCCACAGTAAATCGAGTCCTATATTGACATAACCTGAAAGGCCGTTCAGCAAGGAAGAAGCCACTGCTCCAAAACCGCCATAAAAAAGCCAGACTACAGTTTGCAACTGCACATGGATACAAAGATCGTACTTTTTTGGAGAAATGCCCTCTGGTCTGACGAAACAAAAAAAGAACTGTTTGGCCATAATGACCATCGTTATGTTTGGAGGAAAAAGGGGGAGACTTGCAAGCCAAAGAACACCATCCCAACCGTGAAGTATGGGGGTGGCAGCATGATGTTGTGGGGTGCTTTACTTCAGGAGGGACTGGTGCACTTCACAAAATAGATGGCCTCATGAAGAAAAAAAAATATGTGGACATATTGAAGAAACATCTCAAGACATCAGTCATGAAGTTAAAGCTTGGTCGCAAATGAGTCTTCCAAATGGACAATGACCCAAAGCATACTTCCCAAAAGTTGTGGCAAAATGGCTTAAGGAAAACAAAGTCAAGGTATTGGAGTGGCCATCACAAAGCCCTGACCTCATACCTATAGAACATTTGTGGGCAGAACTGAAAAGGCGGGTGCGAGCAAGGAGGCCTTCAAACCTGACACAGTTACACAGCTCTGTCAGGAGGAATGGGCCAAAATTCACACAACCTATTGTGGGAAGCTTGTGGAAGGCTACCCGAAATGTTTGACACAAGTTTAACAATTTAAAGGCAACGCTCCCAAATACTAATTTAGTATATGTAAATTTCTGACCCACGAGGAATGTGATGAAAGAAATAAAGGCTGAAATAAATCACTCTGCTATTATTCTGACATTTCACATTCTTAAAATAAAGTGGTGATCCTAACTGAAGACAGGGAATATTTACTAGGATTAAATGTCAGGAATTGTGAAAAACTGAGTTTAAATGTATTTGGCTAAAATGTATGTAAACTTCCGACTTGAACAGTTTTTAAAAAACTTTTATTTAACCAGGCAAGTCAGTTAAAAACATATTCTTATTTTCAATGACGGCCTGGGAACAGTGGGTTAACTGCCTGTTCAGGGGCAGAACGACTGATTTGTACCTTGTCAGCTCAGGGGTTTGAACTCGCAACCTTCCGGTTACTAGTCCAACGCTCTAACCGCTAGGCTACGCTGCCGCCCCCAAAAAACCATAGTAGCCATATCTAGGAAAACCAACATTTCCAAAGGCTGGGGCAATTATAGTACATAAAAAAAAGAGGTCATACAATACGTTTTGTAGTAATTCTTATGTTGATGAAAAATAATATAAAAATAATCATATTTGCTGGTCTGTGGTGTGTAATGAGGAGCAACCAGACACTGCACTTTACACTTATGAAATTGCTTATTCCAGTTACTAATAAGCATGCACCCATTAAGAAAAGTATTGTAAAAACAATTTAATCCCCTTGGATTGATGAGGAATTGAAAAATGGTATGGTTGAGAGGGCTGAGGGAAAAGGCATGGCAAATAAGTCTGGCAGCACAACCGATTGACAAACGTATTGCAAATTTAGAAATCATGTGACTATACTGAATAAAAAGAATTAGAAACTACAATATGAAACAAATATAAATGATTTAAAGAATGATAGTAAAACACTTTGAAGCGCCTTAAATACTCCGCTCCATCATTCATTGAATCAGACAGCTTATTCATCACAAAATCCACTGATATTACCAACTATTTTAATGATTTTTTTAATTGCAAAGATTAGCAAATTTAAGCATGACATGCCAGCAACAAATGCCGACACTACACATCCAAGTATATCTGACCAAATTTTTGAAAAACAAGCATTGTAATTTTGAATTCCGTAAACAAAGTGTGGAAGAGGTGAAACAATTATTGTTGTCTATCAACAATGACAAGCCACCGGGGTCTGACAACTTGGATGAAAAATTACAGAATAATAGTGGAAAATATTGCCATTCCTATTTTCAATGTAAGCCTACTAGAAGGGGTCTTCCCTCAGGCCTGGAGGAAAGCAAAAGTAATTCTGATACCTAAGAATAGTGAAACCCCCTTTACTGGCTCAAATAGCCGACCAATCAGCCTGTTACCGAACCCTTAGTAAACCTTTGGAAAAAATTGTGTTTGACCAGATACAATGCTATTTTACAGTAAACAAATTGACATACTTCAGCATGCTTATAGGGATGGACATTCGACAAGCACAGCACTTACACAACTTACTGATGATTGGCTGAGAGAAATTGATTATAAAAAATATTGTGGGGGCTGTTTTGTTAGACTTCATTGCGGCTTTTGACATTATTGATCATAGTCTGTTTCTGGAAAGACGTATGTGTTAAATGTAAATGTTATGGCTTTACACCCCAGCTATATTGTGGATAAAGAGTTACCTGTCGAACACAACAGAGGGTGTTCTTTAATGGAAGCCTCTCCAACATACTCCAAGTAGAATCAAAAATTCACCAGGGCAGCTGTCTAGGCCCCTTCCCCTTTTCAATCTTTACTAACGACATGCCACTGGCTTTAAGTAAAGCCAGGGTGTCTATGTATGCGGTTGACTCAACAATATACACATCAGCTACTACAGCAACTGAAATGACTGCAACAATTAAAAAAGAGCTGCAGTTAGTTTCAGAATGGGTGGCAAGGTATAAGTTAGACCTTAATATTTAAAAAACTAAAAGCATTGTATTTGGTGACAAATAATTTACTAAACCCTAAATCAACTAAATATTGTAATGAATAATGTGGAAATTTATCAAGTTGAGGTGACTAAACTGCTTGGAGTAACCGTGGATTGCAAACTGTTATGGTCAAAACATCTTGATACAACAGTAGCTAAGATGGGGAGAAGTCTGTCCATAATAAAGCGCTGCTCTGCCGTCTTAACAACACTATCAACAAGGAAGGTCCTACTGGCCCTAGTTTTGTTGCACCTGGATTACTGTTCAGTCGTGTGGTCAGGTGCCACAAAGAGGGACTCAGGAAAATATTAATTCAGTCAGAACAGGGCACCACGGCTGGCCCTTAAATGTACATAGAGAGCTAACATTAATGATATGCATGTCAATCTCTCAGGGCTCAAATTGGAGGAGAGATTGACTTGATCACTACTTGTCTTTGTAAGAAGTGTTGACAAGCTGAATGAACCGAGCTGTCTGTTTAAACTACTGGCGCATAGCTCGGATACCCATGCATACTCCACAAGACATGCCACCAGTGGTCTCGTCACAGTCCAGAACAGACTATGGGAGGTGCACAGTACTACATAGAGCCATGGCTACATGGAACTCTATTCCACATCAGGTAACTGATGAAGAGGTAAAATCAGATTTAAAACACGGATAGAAATACACCTTATGGAACAGCGGGACTGTGAAGAGATACACACAAACGCTAGCACACACACTCTACACACACACACATTGTAATATTGTTGTACGGTGGTATTATACATGTTGTATTGTTGATATGTAGTGGTGTAATAATGTTATATGATGTACTGTTTTATCTTTTGTTTCATGTGTAATGTCTTAATGTGTTTGGACCCCAGGAAGATGGAGATCCCAAATAAATACAAATAACTAGCTGCCAAGAATCCATTTCAGGCTATTAAATAAGTTAAAATAGCTTGCTTGTCTAACTGGCATGCCTGCTGTCAAGGTTGGTAGGCTTTAGAAATGGAAGAAATAACTAAATATACTGAATAAGGGTGTGTTCGTAAATTTATTCTGGAGTTCCCGAGTGCGCGAGGGTTCGTAAATTTAGAGCTTTGTCAGAGTGTCCTTTCATAAATTCAGAGCGTTTTGCTCTGCGCATGCAGAGCGCACACTGGATGCTCTGGCTGAGGAGTAGGGTTGATCCGAGCGTTCTGACCTCACAACAGCATTCAAGCACCTAAGCCAACTGGCTAATGTTGGATAGCTTGCTAGCTACTTCTAGGCACAATGAGAGAACACTTCACGGCCATATTCAAAGGGTGTTTGAGAGTTCATAAATTCCTCAGTTATTCTGCGCTCTGCCACACTCAGGCGAGAGTGCTCTGAAAATGGAGTAAATAGCAAGAGTGAACTAAGACTCACATTCCTTTCAAATGATTTACCCAGATTTATGTTGGAGATGCAGAAAACAATTTTTAGTTTCTTAACCTCTTAAGCCTAGCCCTGTTTACTGCCCCTAATGGAGGAATTGGGTACCCATATAAAACAGGATACATTTTTGTCAAAAGTTGCTAATATATGCATATAAAAAATATTATCGAATAGAAAACACTCTAAAGCTTCTAAAACCGTTTACATTTTGTCTCTATGTAAAGCAGAAGTCTCAGGGCATGCATTCTCCCAAAATCTCTCGTCATGGAAAAAGTTGGCCCAACTTTGAAGTCATCTTAAACGCCTTCCCAAATAACTACCGCTCTGGGAACAGTTCCTACGTGTTCAGCGCGAAGCCTGCTTTCAATGGGGCTTCTCACGAGACGTTGAGCATGCCGAAAGGTCTCGGTCACACGAAAAAAAAAAAAGTGTACGTTTATGCGCGCTCTGCTCCCGCTCTCTCTTTTCTTCAGGATCAATTAAAAGACGTGTGTGTTTCGCTTCGTCCTCACAATTGCTGTACACCTTTATAACATGTTAAAGCTTAATTATTAACATAGTTTGACAAGTTTACTCGACATATAATATATCATTTCGACGTTTTGGTGCGCATCCACTTGAATTTTGCCTACATTTCGACCGAAAAGTGGCTATTTTGAGAACCGAAAGACGCAGACTTGAAAACTAAACGCTGTTTTGGTAAGTATAATCCCTTCCAGGTCTTTTGATGGAAGAACAGCAAAGGTAAGGGAATATTTATGTGTTAATTTTGGGTTTCTGTCGACTCCAAGATAGAGGAGGCATAATGATACATTTGGAGCGCCGACTCCTAGTATAGCCTAGTAAACGCAAACTGTAACGTTAAAAATAAATGTAACACAGCGCTTGCATTTAGAAGAAGTGTATCTTCCTATACATATGTAAAACATGCATATTTAGTCAAAGTTTATGATGTGTATTCCTTGTTAGCTGACGTTATCTGCCGGAGCTATTTCATTTCTCCTGACATTTTAGTAGCATTTTTTGAACGATGAGTCATTGTAAACAGAGATTTATGGATATATATTGCAGATTATTGAAAAAAAATGAATGTACTGTGTAACATGTTATATTACTGTCATCTGATGAAGATTTCAAAAGGTTAGTGAAATGATTATTTTTTTAATCCTGCGTTTGTTGATTGCATATTTTTTCCTACTTGGCTATGCTAATGAGCTATGTCTGCGGTGGTGGTTTGACATAAATATGTGCTATGTTTTCGCCGTAAAACATTTTAGAAATCTGACTTGTTGCCTGGATTCACAACGAGTGTAGCTTTAATTCAATACCCTGCATGTGTATTTTAATGAACGTTTGAGTTTTAACTAATACTATTAGCATTTAGCGTAGCGCATTTGCATTTCCAGAGCTCTAGATGGGACGCCTGCGTGCCAGGTAGGAGCAAGAGGTTAATAAAACCAGGCTCAAGATGTATGCTTATATATGCAGCTGTTTTTTTAACACTTACAAGGCTGCCGGGCCAGAGAAAACATCAGGGCGCGTTCTCAAAGCATGCGCACCCCAGTCTTCACGGACATGTTCAATCTCTCCTTGTCCCAGTCTGTAATCTCAACGAGTTTCAAGCTGACCACCATTGTCACTGTTCCCAAGAACTCCAAGTTAACCTGCCTAAATTACTAACGCCCTGTAGCACTCACATCTGTAATTAAGTGCTTTGAAAGGCGGGTCATGACACACATCAACACCATCCTCCCAGACACCCTGCACCCACTCCAACTCGCATACAGCTCCGACATCCTGACGTGACGGCCCCAGGTGGTGAGGGTAGGCAACAACCCCTCCGACATGCTGACCCTCAACATTGGGGCCCTTAATGGTGGGTGCTTAGTCCCCTCCTGTACTCCATTCACCCACGACTGCGAGGCCTCGCACAACTCCAACACCCTAATCAAGTTTGCTGACGACACAACAGTGGTAGGCCTGATCACCGACTGCGATGAGACAGCTTACAAGGAAGAGGTCAGAAACTTAGAAATGTGGTGCCATGACAACTACCTCTCCTTCAACATCAGTTAGACCAAAGAGTTGATCGTGGACTCCAGGAGAAAATGGGATGGCACGCCCCCATCTACATCCATGGGGCTGTAGTGGAGATGGTCGAGAGCTTCAAGTTCCTTGGCGTCCACATCACTAAGGACTTAACATGTTCCACACACACCCGCACAGTCATGAAGAGGGCACAACAGTGCCTCTTCAAAAGATTTGTCACGGGACCCTGGGATCCTCAAAAAGTTCTTTACCTGCACCACTACAGCTCCAGCGCTTAGTATGGAAAATGCACCACCTTCAACCACAAAACACTACAGAGGGTGGTGCGGAGAACCCAGTACATCACTGGGGTCGAGATCCCTTCCATCCAGAACCTCTATATCAGGCAGTGTCAGAGGAAGGCCCAAAGAATTGCCAAAGCCTCCAGCCAACCAAGCCATAGACTGTTCACTCTGCTGCATCGGCTCTCAGAAAAACAGGCTCAGAGACAGCTTCTACCCTCAAGCCATAAGACTGCTAAATAGTTCATTAATGATTACCCAGACTATCTGCACAGACCCCATCATGCACTGACTCTACAGTGTGCACACTGAACACTATATAGTGAGCTCCAAAGTATTGGGACATTGACACAATTTATGTTGTTTTGGCTCTGTACTAAAGCACTTTGAAATGATACAATGACTATGAAGTGCAGACTCTCAGCTTCAATTTGAGGGTATTTTCAACCATATTCTGTGAACCGTTTAGAAACAACAGGACATTGTCCCTCCATTTTAGGAGACCAAAAGTATTGGGTCAAATTCGCTTATATGTGTATTAAAATAGTCAAAAGTTGAGTATTTGGTCTCATATTCCTAGAATGCAATGATTACATCAAGCGTGTGACTCTACAAACGTGTTTCATGCATTTTCTGTTTGTTTAGCTTGTGTTTCAGATTCAGACATTTGTGCCCAATATAAATGAAATGGTAAATAATGTATTGTGTCATTTTGGAGTCACTTTATTGTAAATAAGAATAGAATGTTTCCAAACACTTCTGCATTAATGTGGATGAAACCGTGATTACGGATAATCCTACATGAATCGTGAATAATGACGAGTGAGAAAGTTAGACACAAAGATCATACCCCAAAAAAGCATGTCTTGATATTTCTGGGTCTGTAACTTTCTTACTCATCCTTATTTAGAAACATTCTATTCTTATTCACAATGAATGTGTCTCATTTCAAATCCAGAGTGCTGGAGAACAGAGACAAAACAAAAAATGTGCCACAGTCCCAATACATTTTACACACACACACACACACACACACACACACACACACACACACACACACACACACACACACAAAACCCTGCCACATTCACAAACTACAGGCATAAACGACAACACAAACACACTTTTATAGTCATCATATGCTGCTGCTACTCTGCTCTTCATTTGACTTGTATTATTCTCTACGTGATGCCTAGCCACTTTACACTGCCTTCATGTACATAGGTACCTGAAATACCTCATACCCCTGCACATCGATGTGGTACTCCCTGTATATATAGCTCAATTCTTGTGTATTTTATTTGTCCTGTTTTTATGTATTCCATTTTTTACTCTGCATCATTGGGAAGAGCTCCTAAGCAAGCATGTCACGGTTACAGTAAGTCTACACCTGTTGTAATTGGCGCAGGTGACAAATAAAATGTATTTATTCAAATAGACGGCGACCCATATCGGCCCACCCTTACACCCACTCATCAATGGTGCCCTTACAACAACACAAAACATGTCAAATTTGAACGTTTCTCCTGTGACCTGTGAAACCATATTTTCAGATGTATAAAATGTAGAGTTCACATGTTAACACCACCTTTTCAAATGTGATTTAAAAAACATGTTTTCACCTCACATGTGAATTACAGTTGCACATGCAAAATTGGCATTTTCACATGTTAAAAAGTTAACATGAAAATTGAATGTGCAAAAACTTATGTGAAAATCTCACATTAGCATGTGGAATTGCAGTTCACATTTTTAACCTTTATTTAACGAGGCAAGTCAGTTAAGAACAAATTCTTATTTACAATCACGGCCTACCCCAACCAAACCCTAACGACATGCGCCAATTGTGCGCCACCGCATGGGACTCCCAATCACGGCCGGTTGTGAAACAGCATGGGATCGAACCAGGGTCTGTAGTGACGCTGTGATGGAGTGCCCCTGTGCCACTCAGGAGCCCACATGTGGTAGTGAAAGTGTTATTCTCCACATATGTGAAAAAAAGTGGTGTTAAAGGATAAGTACAATTTTTTACAAGTAAATCTCATTTTTTTTAAATGGAAATGTTATATGTTATAGAAGGGTCCAGACACCATTTTTTGGAGATTTCACATGTTTCACAAATCCCTTCCTTTGTGTCGTATGGGGCCATGAAAATATATTAACAAGGACTCCAAAAACACCTAAATACATTATTTTAGAAACTGCAAAGTTCTCAGTATAGTGATGCAGGTCTTTAGATGTTGTACACATGAAATTGTGTCATTCTGAACTCCATCTGCAATGTTATATTCCCTTTTGCGCAATTCAAGCTCTTTTCCCTATCCAGCTGTTCCATTTCGCTGTAGCCTGCTGCTACATATAACTCAAAAGAAAAGAAACAACATAAAAATAGGGCGCTGGGACACCACGAGCCACCATATCAGCTTCAATGTGCCTTGGCATAGATTCTACAAGTGTCTGGAACTTCCTGTGTGGAAGCACCCCATGCTTTCAATATACTTTGTATCCGTCATTTCCTCAATTATTTATTTTATTTTGGCAGTTACATGTATAAGAATGGAGGAAGAGGTATTGCTTGAGTCTCAACAAAATGGAATATAACGTTGCGGATAAAGTTCGGAATGACTTTTTCATGTGTACAACATCTAAAGGCCTGCATCACTGTACTGAGAGCCTTGCAGTTTCTAAAATTACGCATTTGGGATGTTTTTGAAGGCTTTGTTCATGTTTTTCCATTCCAGGTGACTACCTAATGAAGCTGGTTGAGAGAATGCCAAGAGTGTGCAAAGCTTTCATCAAGACAAAGGGTGGCTACTTTGAAGAATCTCAAATATAAAATATATTAGATTTTTTTAACACTTATTTGGTTTCTACATGATTCCATATGTGCTTTTCATAGTTTTGATGTCTTCCCTATTATTCTACAATGTAGAAAATAGTAAAAATAACAAAACTCTGGAATGAGTAGGTGTGTCCTAGCTTTTGACTTGTATACAATCTGTATATATTTTCTTACCTGTGAAATATCACTTTCTTTGTTGCAATTGTGCCAGCATGAGCATGTGAGGCTCATGCTTATCCTGGCAAGAAAGTAGTAAAAATGGGACTGTTTGAAAGGGAGTTGTATAAACATTGCACAACTTAAAAAATATATTAAAAAATCTTTACACACAACATACTGTAAATCTTGTGTGAAAAGTGTATGATTGGTGAAAAAAACCCATTGAAAAAAATGCTTTGAGAATAGAAACAATGCAAAATACTTCTTTCGAACATTCATGGATTTTTACTGGTTCCTCTGACACTTAGTGACACTTTTATAGGTGCTTCATGACTGCATGGCTCCAGACCCCTTTGCACTCTTTTCGCTCTTCTCTTAGTCTCCGCCTTCACTGGTTTATAGTTTAGTTTATTAATTCGACCATTTAAAAAAAAAAAAAAAGCACACATAAAACTTAAAAGCCATACATGTCCATTAATAAAATTGTCGAGGATAACACACAATAAAGTCTGGGACTTATTTCCATTGTGGTCCTCTTGAGACAAGATGGCTAGACAAGATCGAACACAGTACAGCAGTGAATAAAACAAAAACAGAGAAGAAGAACATCTATCTCATCATTCCAGTTACATCATAGGGGTTAGTCATATATGCACAGAAGACATTAAACATATTTTTACTTAATTTTTTTAAGCTGCCCAGAGAGGACGTTGCTTTTTATAGGCAGAGGCAACT
Organism: Oncorhynchus gorbuscha; assembly: GCF_021184085.1. Classification (NCBI taxonomy): domain Eukaryota; kingdom Metazoa; phylum Chordata; class Actinopteri; order Salmoniformes; family Salmonidae; genus Oncorhynchus; species Oncorhynchus gorbuscha. Next base: position 14,667 of record NW_025744754.1, read on the forward strand.
CATTCCATTCTGAGGCTCCAGTACACAAGAAAGTACCTTTCCACTCTGCGATATTTTAGATCTATCAGACACCAATATTATGTCAAAAGTACATTGCACTGTTTCACATACCCTGGTGGGATCGTTTATCATTTGGGTCAGAGCAAGTCATCCTCAAAAGTGCATAAATACATTGTGGGTTGGGCTTTTCTTTTTGCAGACATCAGTATTGAAATCCCCTAACAAAATGATTTCCTTCAACAGTGAATCATTACAGTTTGACAACACAATTTCAAGACCTTCATAGAATGCATTCTGCTTGGGCGGCCTATAACACACCCCCAACAAAATCGGCTTGGTTTTGGGAAGGCAGATATCCAGCCAGACAATCTCCAGATCAGCGTTTAAATCCGATCTGACGTTAAAAGCAATGTCGGATCTTACAAACGCACATATTCCCCCACCGTTCCGATTCTGATCATTCCTGACAAGAGTAATTACCCATCTCAATTTCTGAGTCACAAACAGATGAATCCAACCATGTCTCAGTGAAACATAAAAGACACCCATCTCTGATTTGCAACCCAACAGGCGTATCTCATCGATCTTCGGTAGTAGGCTTCGGACGTTTAAGTGCATAAAATGTAAGCCCTTCTTCCCAAAGGCCTCATTGAATTCCCGATCCACTTGTAACTCGCCTCCCACTGCTCGCCTCTGGTTGCCTCCGCTCCGCTGTGGACCCCCCCTCCTCTGGTGCACTCTCCACCCTCGGTAAGTCCTCTGGTCCCACTCCACCTTCAATGCTCACACACCCAACGGGTACAGCACGCAGATGTTACACTACTCTCACATCTCCACACATTATACAAGCAGAGGTCATATCCATCTCCATCCACTACACCCTCTTATCCCAGCAGTCTTTTTCCCTGTTTTCTGGTGAGTGTTGTTTTCAACCCATCTTTTAAAACATGGTCTCTGTAATGGGGGGGGGGGGGGAGGTTCGGCAAAAGAAAAACAAATTAAGAGTAAATGTGTTTCTTGGGAAAACAGAGAAGAAAGGAAGAGGAGAGGTGATAGAGACAATGACATGCTCTGCAAAGGCACGGCAGGAGGGCCTCCTCTCGTATCAATCACTCAGTGGGAGGACAGGCACGTCATCGATCCAGCCTACACTCCCCGTTTTACAACAAACAGACGGCTGATGAAAAACAGCATGTGGAACCACACAGGAGATGAGGGGAGGGAGGTTGGGGTGGTTGTGATGGGGTGGTGGGGGGGGTCAGCTGAGGCTGTTCTGAGGGCGGGGGGGTGTGCAACTCAATATTAGGAACGTGTCAAAAACTGCTACGGAGAGCAGCCTGATTCTGACACCAGCCACAGTACACAGACGTCTGGGAGTGTGACCCTTAAATGACTCACTAGTTTGTCCTTTTCCTGTCCACTGCATATGCCATTTGAAGTCAATTTTCACATACGAAGCATAGTGCAGGCCATTTGTTTTTGTGGCTACCCCGAGTGTCAGAATGGAACATAAACTGACAGGCAATGACTGGGATCTGAGGTGAACAAACAAACAAAAAAATCTCCCAAAATAGAGAAGTAGAAAGTCAGTAGGGACTAAGAAGTGAGACCTGACATGCTTTCGCCACTGACCTGAGTAATGCAATGCGGTACAAACAGGTAACAAAGAGACTCGGACCAGCAAACATGCTGAGTTCTAACATTGCAAATCTACTAAAAAAGTGATGGGATTTCAGTCCGGGCCCACAACAGGTAACCCTCATTCACTCTTGTTTTAACTCTCGTTCCCGTTAGAGGCATAGGCTAAATGGTACAGTTCTGGGAAATCTTAAGTAGGTACAGTCCTACTGTATCTACTTAACATTGCATGGTTGTTTTAGAGATTCCGTCTGATCTGAAATCCCGCAGCTGCAGCCTGGCTGACTCATGTAAGTGCAAGAAGTTCGATTTCAAAATGTTTTTTTATTGCAACTCTGGCTTCTCAAACCAAAGCGGACAAATTTCGGATTATTACTGAATCTTGGTTCAAGTCTATGCCGAATTCTGATGTGTCTCTGACTTGTTATAATGTACACGTTATGCACAAAACAAAGTTAGGATCATCTTAAAGAAAAGCACACAAAACAGCAGAAATGTTCAGAAGTACATAAGACTGCTGCAGTGCCATCTTCAGGTACCTGGTCGGTGGTGCACACACAAATCTCTGAGTAGCCAAGACAAGACAAGGTTATTCTTGTCTGATTTGGAGTCTGTGCCATCTGTCTCTGACTCAGATCAGGCCCTTAATTGTTTTACTTCTCTGTTTAATGCTATTGCAGATAAGCATGCTCTGTATTTTTAAAAAAACTAAGGGTAAAGGACAGAGCTAATCCTCGGTTCACACCCACATTGTCTGAGAAATTATGGGAAATAAATATTAGCCCGGGCTAAGTTAGACTGACTGATTGGATGTCTGATTGACAATCCTTCAGACATTGTTTCTCTAATGTCCATCTCTGGTTTGTAAAGCAATATCCACATACTTCTATCTGAGAGTGGTGGTTAATCCATCCAACTTCTGGAAAGTGGTCAAATCGTTGAAACAAAACTCCACCCCCTCATTGCCACTGCAGGTTATGACAGCCTCTGGTCCCATAATAGACACAATGGACATGTGCGGTGATTTTAATAACCATTTTGCCTCAGCTAGCCTAATTCTTTTTTTTTAAAGAATAGTTTATGAGAATTCCTAACATTTCTCTACAGGGAGTTTATGTAACTCAAAACAGATTGTAGAGAATGATGTACTTCCAGTTACACAATCTTGGTTATTTTCATTTCAACCATTTTTTGTTGTCTAGATTGTATTTAAAGATCAATGTAAAAAGAAAATCCACAGGGGCTGATTCACTTGACCCCTTCTTACTACAGCTCTCTGCCCCACTCATTTTCTAATCTTTGACCTGGATTTTTTTACTTGATCATTTCTACTGATGTGATCCCTGAGATCTGGAAAGCGGCGCATGTTCTCACCCTACGTAAGGGTGGAGATCCTGACTTTCGGTAACAACAGCCCAATCTCCAAGTTATCTTGCCTAGTCAAGATAATAGAATCCTTGACCAACTCCCAGCTAAGAACTCACTCTATTCTAAAATGGGAACAAGTTTGGTTAAATCAACCACTATGCTTGTTTTAGATTGTGTCAAATTGTCTCGATCATAAAAATCATTATGCTGCCTTATTTATAGACCTTTCAATGGCCTCCGACGCCATTGACCATTCCCTACTCATTCAAAGACGGTTTGAAATTGGCTTGGATCCAGAGTGTTGCAAACGGTTTAAGAACCATCTATCTGACAGACAGGACACAACGACTGTGTCAAGTCTAATTTCCTCAATATTACCAAAGGTGTTCGGCAGGGGTCGGTTTTGAGACCTGTTCTCTTTACTATTTGTATCAATAATATTGTTCTATGTATTAAATCCTGTAATAGTCATCTGTATGTAGACAATACGGTTATCTATGCCATTGCACCGACTGTTGACCAAGCTATGTTAGAGCACCAATCTGATTTTGTTACATTACAGAAAATGGGTACGTTAATACGAGCAAAACTTAATAGATGTTGTTCTCTAATTCATTCAAAAATGTCTCAGATGGACAAATATTTTCTCATTGGTTGGTTCTCTTATCGAGCGGGATCCTGCCTATAAATATCTGGGTGTTTGGATTGATAAACATCTAACTTTTAAAGAGAAGAGCTAGTTAAAAAGCTAAGATTTAAAGTGGGCTTCTTTTTTTTAGAAATAGATCTGGACTCTCTCTAAACAGCAGGAGGCAGATTGTATAATCAACTGTGGTGACACCATTTATCAAACCGCAGCAGACAGCACTGAAACGTTTGGATGCAGTCTACCATAGCACACGTAGCTTCATCATAGGTGACAGGTTTAATTCTCATCACTGCCTCCTGTATCAGAAAAGTCGGCTGGTCTCACTAAAGTCCCGTAGATCACCTCCCGTTTTGTTTACAAAGCTCCCTGGAAAAGCCTCCAACCTACCTCACTTCACTGTTGAAATAGGAAATATGAGACACCAAACCAGTTCACAGGGATGGTTAACTCTAAAGGTTCCAATAGTCATTACCAATCTAGGCAAATCCACTTTCAGTTTTAATGACCCCAGTCTTGGAATAACCTGCGGAACTCATTGCATCTTGTTTCCCTGATACTCCCAGGGCAGTTTAAGACTAGTATTAGATGTGATTGAATGAAGAGATTGTAATGTAATTTTTTTAAAATCTTTGTTTGGGTGATAATTCTCTACACTTGTATTGCTGTGCTCAGGGCACCTTTAAAATGTGATTCTGGTCTCAAATGGGTTTCCCCTGACTAAATAAAATAAAAAAATCTATATAAAATCTCTATATATATATATACAGTTGAAGTCGGAAGTTTACATACACCTGAGCCAAATACATTTAAACTCAGTTTTTCACAATTCTTGACGTTTAATCCTAGCATAAATTCCCTGCCTTCAGTTAGGATCACCACTTTATTTTAAGAATGTGAAATGTCAGAATAATAGTAGAGAATTATTTATTTCAGCTTTTATTTCTTTCATCACATTCCCAGTGGGTCAGAAGTTTACATACACTCAATTAGTATTTGGTAGCATTGCCTTTAAATTGTTTAACTTGGGTCAAACTTGTCAGGTAGCCTTCCACAAGTTTCCCACAATAGGTTGGGTGAATTTTGGCCAATTCCTCCTGACAGAGCTGGTGTAACTGAGTCAGGTCTGTAGGCCTCCTTGCTCGCACACGCTTTTTCAGTTCTGCCCACAAGTTTTCTATAGGATTGAGGTCAGGGCTTTGTGATGGCCACTCCAATACCTTGACTTTGTTGTCCTCAAGCCATTTTGCCACAACTTTGGAAGTATGCTTGGGGTCATTGTCCATTTGGAGGAGCCATTTGTGACCAACCTTTAACTTGTCTGATGTCTTGAGATGTTGCTTCAATATATGCACATAATTTTCCTTCCCTCATGATGCCATCTATTTTGTGAAGTGCACCAGTCCCTCCTGCAGCAAAGCAACCCCACAACATGATGCTGCCACCCCCGTGCTTCACAGTTGGGATGAGGTTCTTCGGCTTGCAAAAGCCTCCCCCTTTTTCCTCCAAACATAACAATGGTCATTATGACCAAACAGTTCTATTTTTGTTTCATCAGAAACAGAGGATATTTCTCCAAAAAGTATGATCTTTGTCCCCATGTGCAGTTTTGGAGCAGTGGTTTCATCCATGCTGAGAAGCCTTTCAGGTTATGTTGATATAGGACTCGTTTTACTGTGGATATAGATAATTTTGTACCTGTTTCCTCCAGCATCTTCACAAGGTCTTTTGCTGTGTTCTTTTGCACTTTTTGCACCAAAGTACGTTCATATCTAGGAGACAGAACGAGTCTCCTTCCTGAGCGGTATGACGGCTCAATGGTCCCATGGTGTTTATACTTGCATACTATCGTTTGTACAGATGAACGTGGTCCCTTCAGGCGTTTGGAAATTGCTCCCAAGAATGAACCAGACCTGTGGAGGTCTACAATTCTTTTTTCTGAGGTCTTGGCTGATTTCTTTGGATTTTCCCATGATGTCAAGCAAAGAGGCACTGAGTTTGAAGGTAGGCCTTGAAATACATCCACAGGTACACCTTCAATTGTCTCAAATGATGTCAATTAGCCTATCAGAAGCTTCTAAATCCATGACATCGTTTTCTGGAATTTTCCAAGCTGTATTTAATCATTTGCTAAAGGTTTGATATAGGAAGTGTTCATATCACACAAGAACTATTGAGATGCTTTTTTCCCCATGATCACTTTCTCTAGTCTCTGAAACCTTGGGAGTCGAGATTGTGTGTGTAGGCGTGCGTGTGTGAGTAATTGAAGGCATCCCCTGTGTTTGCTGTAGATCAATGGCTGGGGATGATTCAGCAGGAGTCATGCCTTGCAGCAAAGCAGATTAAAATGAATGAGAATACGACATGAGCCAATGTGAAGGACGGCGAGAGCTGTCAACTGCTCTCACTTTCCTGTTTGTGTGTGACAGAGTAAACACACAGAATTTGCAGACAGATTAGGGTTCGTGGTTTGTCTTGCCTTAGGTTTGGTCATGAGATATGAGTCTGTACATAAGCATTTATTCCAAACTAATAAATTCAAGCATGGTCCAGAGACATATGCTGCTTGCTTATAATATTGTTACACCGATTAGCTTTTCATAGAGTAACATTGATAAACATTCACAGAGTGCACTTCTGGTTATTTGTATGGACAAAATACCGTGTCAACAGAGCAAGAAATGTGACATCGTATTTATGCTTGTCCTGTGATATAAGTACACGAAAGCCATCTTTGGTTCTCTAGTTTTAGCCAGGACAGGTGTGAAAATATCATCATTTATGTTCCCTCCCTCCATCTATTCCCTCGCTCCTCAGTCCTCAGATGACAGTGAAGCCACATCTCTACCTCTAAAATCGGCTCCAGGTCTGTCCATCCAGACAGGGATAAGAGGCAGCCCACTCCGTCACTGTCCCTTGTTCCTTTCTAAAAATGACACCTAATCTGTCTAAATCTTCAATTAGTCCACTATTAAAGAGTTGGCCCTCACAGAAAGGTGGAGAGGGGCACAGAGAGACTCTTTATTCTGTGTGTGTGCGCACGCGTGTGCATGCGAGGTGTGTGCTTGTGCGTGGTACGTACTTCTGCATGGTCAGGGCCAGGTTAAAGCTGGCACACTTGATCTTGTTCTGGGCCTCCAGGTGGGTCATGCCCTCAGTGCCGACGCCGTCGATGGCCACGATGACGTCACCCTGGACCAGGTTGCCCTGCTGTGCCTTGCTCCCAGGGGTGATCTGTGGATGGTCAGCACACACAGGTCAACAATCATAATTCCCTTCAACAATGAACACTCAATGGTTAACATCAAATCATAGGGTGCGTTTGTAAATTGCCCCCAGTGTGTCAAAGTGCGCTCAGAGAGTTGTCAGATTGCCCGTTTGTTAATTAAGAGCATTTCGCTCTTGGAGCATTCAGAGCGCACACTGACGAGGAGTACGGTTGATCTGAGCGTTCTCACTTCACGACGGCAGTCAAGCACCCAAGCTAACTGGCTAAAGTTGGCTAGCTACTTCCAGACGCAAATGAGAGAACACCTCACTCTGAACATTCTACTCACCCTAGCAGAGCTGGTTTGGCTGTTTACATGTTATCTAGAGGGTTAATGACTAACTGTGTTACTGGCAACAATTTACACAGAACAAAAATAAACGCAAATCTGCAACAATTTCAAAGATTGTACAGGTCATACAAGAAAATCAGTTCTTTTAAATAAATTCATTAGGTCCTAATCTATGGATTTCACATGATTGGGAATGCAGATAAACGTCTGTTGGTCACAGATACCTTAAAAAAGGTAGGGGCGTGGATCAGAAAACCAGTCAGTATCTGGTGTGACCACCACTTGACTCATGCAGCACGACATGCAGCTCCTTCACATAGAGTTGATCAGGCTGTTGAATGTGGAATGTTGTCCCACTCCTCTTCAATGACTGTGCGAAGTTGCTGGATATTAGCGGGAACTGGAACATGCTGTTGTACACGTTGACCCAGAGCATCCCAAACACACTTAATGGGTGACATGTCTGGTGAGTATGCAGGCCATGGAAGAACTGGGACTTTTTCAGATTCCAGGAATTGTAGACAGATCCTTGCGACATGGGGCTGTGCATTATCATGCTGAAACATGAGGTGATGGCGGCAGAAGAATGGCACGACAATGGGTCTCAGGATTTCGTCATGGTATCTCTGTTGATTCAAAATATGCATTGATAAAATGCAATAGTGTTTGTTGTCCGTAGCTTATGCCTGCCCATGAGCATGTGCAAGAAATGATTCAGCGGTGCAAAACCACATTTTCATCAGCTGTCCGGGGGGCTGGTCTCAGACAATCCTGCAGGTGAAGAAGCCAGATGTGGAGGTCCTGGGCTAGCGTGGTTACACGTGGTCTGCGGTTATAATGGCCGGTTGGACGCACTGCCAAATTCTCTAAAACGACGTTGGAGGCGGCTTATGGTAGATTAAACGAACATTAAATTCTCTCCCTCAAAACTTGAGACATCTGTGGCATTGTGATGTGTGGCAAAACTGCACATTTTTAGAGTGTTTAATCAGCTTCTTGATAATCCAACCACCTGACAGGTGTGGCATATCTTGGCAAAGGACAAATGCTCCCTAACAGGGTGAGAAATAAGCTTTTTGTGCGTTTGGAACATTTCTGTGATCTTTTATTTCAGCTCATGAAACATGAGAAAATATATAACCTACCACCAGGAATATTCTGTAATTTTCTCAATTGTAGCACAGTATGTTATAGGTGTGAAAGACTGAAAGTGGACGATCCGTTCATCAGTAGTCACCAATATGCGTGAAGCAATTCATGTCTCAGTCGCCCAAAATATCACCCATGCTAAAAACCCTTAGCTCAGCGCAGTCTTTTACCCTGGTCTTTTACTCCCAAGAGTAGTATATAGTAATACGTTGCTTCCTGTTCAAACTGCATGGCATTTCTTATTTACTCCATTTTCATCGTTCCTCAATCATTTCTGCGATTCAGGAAGAGAGGAAAGAGAAAGAGAGAGAGTTCATAAAATAAAGTAAATCGAACTGACTACATTAAATCCCCTGAGAGGATATTGAAAGTCAGGTTGGCTTATTCATTATTACTGTTAATAAAGGGAGTCTGCGAGATTCTGGTACTTTACTACTTGCCCAGAGTCAAATTAATCAAATGTATTTATTAAGCCCTTTTTACATCAGTCAATGTCAAAGTGCTGTACAGAAACCCAGCCTAAAACCCCAATCAGCAAGCAATGCAGATATAGAAGCACGGTGGCTAGGAAAATGAATTTAGGGATACCATTTTTCAATATCGACATGCAGTATGAAGGACGTTGAAGGTAGTTTCACGAGCCAATGCTAACTAGCATTAGCACAATGACTAAGTCTACGGGTACAATCGCATACGCCACGTAATGACATCTCAACAATAGGGTCCGCATGCACTTTAATCATAGCATAATGGGGAATTTTCACAATCCGCGATCATTCGGATAGCCACACTAGATTCACCCTTATGTGGGTGCTAGAAGAGAAGGGGCGAAGATACAGGATCTTAATTTGACCCTGCTTCTCACAGCAGGAAAATATTCCTGCAGCAACATAAAAAGTGAATTATAATTCATATTCATTTTTGTAGGGATTGATCAAAATGTTCCTTAGGGCACATCAAGTCTGACATTTTAATGTGGAAATTACAATCTTTAGAAGCCTTTTTACTTTTAATACACCACAATTTGCATTTCCTAGTGAGCTGGAAAATTCTCAGCAACAAAAGAGTGATCCAATTAAGATCCTACATCTGTATCTGCCCTCTCATTGGCTATACCGGTCTCACCTGATCTCACCTCCTATTCACTTCACTTCCTTCCATCTTTGAGGACATGCATTTCCATTGTTAGAGCGATCACTCGACTATCTTGTCAATATAATGGAAGATCTGGTGCTAGGTACATACGTAGGATCTTAATTTGAGCCAGTTTGCTACAGAATTTCTTTTATCCTGCAGCAACAGGAAATGCTAATTATAATGTGGATTAGAATTAATGGGGTCGATACATTTTTTGTAAGGGAAAATCAAGTCTGTCATTTCCACTTTGAAATTTCAAACTTCAGAACCCTTTCGAAAACTGAAATACACTACACCCAACAGTCCCCTGCCGACTTCGCTTCTCCTCCACTGAAAATGAATGGCTTTCCGTAGTATCATCGCCCACATATCATCTTCAGTTAACACGCACCATAAGTGAAGAGAGTGAATCGGCTGTAGACAGAGACACACTTCATTAATTTAGGCCTAAGTGATAATTAGAAAGAGATGAATGGGAACTGACTTCACAGAGAAGTGCAAGACACTGAAGATTTCAAAAGCTAAGCAAACTTTAGCATTAAACGGTTTAGCATCTGTGATTGCTACATGTACAACCATTTATGGACTGTTAAATGAATGATATACACTGAGTGTACAAAACATTAAGAACACTCTGCTCTTTCCATGACATAGACTGACCAGGTGAAAGCTAAGATCCCTTATTGATGTCACATGTTAAATCCACCTACAATCAGTGTGGATGAAGGACAGGAGACGGGTTAAAGAAGGATTTTTAAGCCTTTGAGACATGGATTGCGTATGTGTGCCATTCAGAGGGTGAATGGGCAAGATTTAAGTGCCTTTGAACCGGGTATGGTAGTAGGTGCCAGGCGCACCGGTTTGTGTCGAGAACTGCAACGCTGCTGGGTTTTTCACGCTCAACACTTTCCCGTGTGTATCAAGAATGGTCCACCACCCAAAAGACCCAGCCAGCCAACTTGATACAAATGTGGGAAACATTGGCGTCAACACGGGCCAGCATCCCTGTGGAACGCTTTCAACACAATGTAGAGTCTGTGCCCCGACAAACTGAGGCTGTTCTGAGGGCAAAAGTGGGGGATGCGACTAAATATTAGAACGATGCTCCGAATGTTTCATATACTCAGTGTATAGCCATTGATTCCTAAATAAATTACTTAGAAATGCCTCATGAGCTCAGTTCAACTGCCGTACCCCCACCAGAACCCAACATATATGCTTGTTTTTTGTGATTCTAACAATGAAACGTTGTGTAGCGTCAAAGCATGGCTAAAAATGTCATTTTCGATCGTCAGTCCTTGCATCCATAGCTTTGTCTATGAATTTGAGAGAGGTTACATTTCTCTAAACCCATCCCTCAAGCTGTTTGTTATTTCTCAAACTGTAGATTGCCTGTTCAACGAAGTCAAGTCATTGACAAAGAACTGTTCTGACAGAGATGGAATATCAAAACCAGTAAAAAAAATTGCTTTGGCTTTATTTTTGAAGTTATTCTATAACGATCACCTTAAGAAGTAAGATTGAGTAATCATGCATTGTTGCAAACCTGTGAGTGTGTTGTTGACATTTCTCCACTAAATCAGTTAAATGCAGGTGGGCTTTTCAGCTGTGCGTTTTGGGAAATAACCAGGTCACCAGCGTCCGGTCTGGAGTGTGAAGTCACAAGCTCTGCTGGTCGGCTACTGCATAGCAACCTAGTGGTGTGGAAAGATGGCCGTTTTGGCCTCTAAAATGTGTTTATTATGATCAAGTTCGATCCCCACTGTGAATTATTTCAAAGTTCGCTACAAAATCGAAATATTTATTTAAACAGTGATCCATTTCCGACTACTACATTTGTCGTCACACAGGACCACGTGCTGACACAGACCAATCGCGGCAGGCTGCGAGGCGGCTCCTGGTTGACCGTCTCTCAGGCAGGAAGAAAAGGACTACATCGACCATGATCCTGTAACAGCCACTTTCACCATGATCCTGTAACAGTTCTTTGGGGGTGTTGTGCCATTCAGCCCGATTCAATAATATGGCGCACTTCAAATTCAAATACTTCTAGGCGCCCCGGGGAGCTCCGTTACCATGAGGAGCGTGCCAGACAGCCGGCCACTAGCTGCTGAGACCAGTGTTAAGAGCTAATTCATTTAAAACACACCAACAAGGTACTGGAACCAACCAGTGCTGGACAAGAGATTAGGCAGCTCGGGGCACTGCAGCACCCAAGAAATGAACAACAAACCTTCTGTCGCTTTTGCCAAAGTTTAAGATTTGATATTGCAAGTTGCTTCTCTTTTAAGGAAATAATCCCTCTTGATAAGAAAATGTTTAAGCTTACTAACTTTGTTGCTTTTTACAAACGTTTTCCTTTTGTTTAAACTTTCTCTAGCAAATCCTTCTTCTATACTTAAAAAGAGTAAAATATCATACTTAATCCGCCTCTCAGCTTTGTGCATGAAAGAAATGCATTCAATGTCACATTGAAATGGAACTGCAACAAACTGTTTTATTGAAAAATATTTTCTGGATTTTAAATTGTCTACAGTGATGTTATCGGCCAAATCTGCTTCCTCGTGTATCTCACATCTCTCCCCTCCCTGTTCCCTCTCTCTCCCCCTCCCTGTTCCCTCTCTCCCCCTCCCTGTTCCCTCTCTCGCTTGTTCCCTCTCCCCCTTCCTTGTTCCCTCTCCCCCTTCCCTGTTCCCTCTCCCCCTTCCCCGTTCCCTCCCCCTCCCCCCGTTTCCCTCCCCCCTCCCCGTTCCCTCCCCCTCCCCGTTCTCTCTCTCTCTCTCTCCTCCCCGTTCCCTCTCTCTCCTCCTCCTCCCCGTTCCCTCTCTCTCTCCCCCTCCTCCCTCCTCCCCCCGTTCCCTCTCTCTCTCCTCCTCCCCGTTCCCTCTCTCTCTCTCCTCCTCCCCGTTCCCCCTCTCTCCTCCTCCCCCCGTTCCCTCTCTCTCTCCTCCTCCCCGTTCCCTCTCTCTCCCTCCTCCTCCCCCCGTTCCCTCTCTCTCTCTCTCCTCCCGTCCCTCTCCTCTCTCCTCCCCCCCCTCTCTCTCTCCTCCTCCCCGTTCCCTCTCTCTCTCCTCCTCCCCGTCCCCCTCTCTCTCTCCTCCTCCCCGTTCCCCCTCTCTCTCTCCTCCTCCCCGTTCCCTCTCTCTCTCCTCCTCCCCCCCCTCTCTCTCTCCTCCTCCCCGTTCCCCTCTCTCTCTCCTCCTCCCCCCCCTCTCTCTCCTCCTCCCCGTTCCCCCTCTCTCTCTCCTCCCCCCGTTCCCTCTCTCTCCTCCTCCCCGTTCCCCCTCTCCTCCCTCCTCCCCCCCGTTCCCCCTCTCCTCCCCGTTCCCCCTCTCTCTCTCCCCCCCGTTCCCCCTCTCTCCTCCTCCCCCTCTCTCTCCTCCCCCGTTCCCTCTCTCCTCCTCCTCCCCGTTCCCTCTCTCCTCCTCCCCGTCCCCTTCCCTCTCTCTCCTCCTCCCCGTTCCCTCTCTCCTCCTCCATGTTCCCTCTCTCCTCCTCCATGTTCCCTCCATGTTCCCTCCCCCTGCCCCCCCCTCCTCCATGTTCCCTCCATCTCCCTCCCCCCCCTTCCTTGTTTCTCCTCCCTCCCTCCCTCCTAATCCACTGCTTCTCTGCCACTATGAAGCTAAAAGGAGGTTAGTGGTCTGTGTATGGCCCAGACAGCAGTGTTACATAATATCAACTCCTTTTAGTGGTTGATGGTGTCTGGCATCTTGCACCAGGTTGCCTATCAGCTTCCGATTTATGGCCCTGCTTCTGTATTTAGCGGGGAGTCCTGAGTATCGCAAAGGAAACTGACCATTGAGACAGGAACCGATGACAATCATCTGTGTGCGAACGGAAGTAATAATGACATTCCTGGTGTACAGTATGTTGGACAGATGTGTCACTGATACAACATTCTAAAGGCCCCTTCAACTCGCAAAATCAAAATCCATTTAGTAAAACTGACTTTCTATTCTACTGCCAAACACCACTGCTGAATCAGGGTGGTTTATAACACAGTGTGTTTAAGAGTTTTTCCTGGGCTATTCATAGTGTATGACTGGAGCTCCTAGACATTGTGTCCATGTGGCTTGTCACATTAATATTGAGGGGAAAATAATGATAGCAGTCATAATTAATGACAGGATCCAGGATGATTGTCAGGGGCTTATTAATGTAATTTACCCTTTGCTATATAAAAGGCCATGATTAAAAGAATAATTAGAAACAGAGACTAAAACGCCTCAGTGTTTTAGTGCAACTACAATAGTTTCCTTTTCAAAGTGTTTTTCTGATCAAACCCCTCAAAATGTTTTGTGATAAATCAAACAGTATTCAGTGCCTGTGCGGACATTAGTCTGAGGGAATAAATCCCACAACTGTGGTGCATTGTGGCAGCAGGGTCTCTCAGACACACACACAGAAAGCGAGGGAGAGAGAGAGAGCGCGAGGGAGAGAGAGAGAGCGCGAGGGAGAGAGAGAGAGAGCGCGAGGGAGAGAGAGAGAGAGCGCGAGGGAGAGAGAGAGAGAGAGAGCGCGAGGGAGAGAGAGAGAGAGCGCGAGGGAGAGAGAGAGAGAGCGCGAGGGAGAGAGAGAGTGTGAGGGAGAGAGAGAGAGAGCGAGAGAGAGAGAGAGCGTGAAGGAGAGAGAGAGAGAGCGTGAAGCAGGGAGAGAGAGAGCGTGAGGGAGAGCGAGAGGGAGAGAGAGAGAGCGTGAGGGAGGGAGAGAGAGAGAGCGTGAGGGAGGGAGAGAGCGCGAGGGAGAGAGAGCACAAGGGAGAGAGAGCACAAGGGAGAGATGGGCAGGATCAAAGCAAACTGACACCCTCCCTGCCACTTATTTTGGTCCATTGTGACCCGGGCTGTCTGAGTCATTGGATGGGTGTAAGATCTCCCACTGGAGACGGGCCTGGCTGGGTCCTATAGCTGGGCTCTCCGCCCACACTGTTAATGAGACTACTCAAGTTCTACCAGCACCACTCATTAACTTTCTGTGGGTACCCCTTGAGACTGAGGTTAGATTAGGTAGGCACTGGCCATTCATCAGGAAAACACAGGCTACAATTTGTTCTCAATGACTTACATGGAGAGTTAAAATCAAGAAAGTCAGAAATAAACCAAATTGGAGTAAGGCAAAGTAACAAAGTACTTTATATCATACATAAATAAAATTGAAGTGTTGATATTTTGTGCTCGAGGGGTCGAGGGTGTGGCCTGTGTTGGCCAGCTCTTCTGTAAAAGACAGCTGCACTGAGTCTCCCTCTTCCTCCCTCCCCATGTTCTCTCTGGCTGGCGGGGCCTGGCATTGGCAATGGCCCTTCCTCCACAAATGCCAGCTCTAATTGGCAGACGGGGCTGTTGCAGAGTGTCTTGACATACAGTATAAGCAAAGGTTGCCGTGATGATGATGCCACTGCCACTGGGGCCAGCTGCGTGGTTGATGACTCAGTTCAGCCGCCTTGCTTCACAGGAAGGGCCCAGGGCCACCTTTGACCTCTCGACTCAGACCTTAGCTGTAGATTAGACGCTCTCCCTGGCTAGAGGTTCACCTGAGGTGGCCTGGTAACATTCACAAGCCTCAGCTGTTCCAAACCTATTTCTGCCATGACCGCTTTCAAACTCATTATTCTCTATTTGTCAAAACAACTTTAGCTTGGGTGAAACAATGAGGGGACATTAGACGCCACATGCATTTAACTTTGATGGGGGTTGAGCCACCCCCCCCCCATTTAATGGCACACAGGAAATGAGATAGCAACACAGTGATTACATTGCTACTGGAGTCAGTGGAGTAAAACCTGCAACACGTATTGCTCCGATTTGTTTTATTTACTTCATTGTGGACTACAATAAGACACTCTCTCCATCAATCATGAGTAGCATTTCCCCCTGCTGACTAAATAAGCCCAGTCTAGCTACAAAATCCAAGTTCATTGAAACGTTTGTTTTTCACTGGACACACAAAGCAAATAGCAGGAAATGGAGGGGCACCAGGAAAAACAACAGGGCATTGAGGGTGAGGAGTGGATTACCAACTGGCTCACAAAACCTATATTAACCCTCCACCCTGACTCGGGTCTATTGATGTCTGTGTGAATGGCTGGTTGATATGCCAGCTCAAATCTCCTGTGCACTCACACCACACAAAAGGGCCCGTTCTACGGGCCAGGCAAAAACCACAGGGAAAAGTGGGGCACAGAGAGAGAGAGCCTGTGATAAAGAAAAAGAGGGAGCGAGAGGGAGAGAGAGAGGGTGAAAGAAAGAAAGTCAGAATTAGAGGAGCTGCAGCAGAAAGAGTCAGAAATACAGTAGCCAATTAAAGAAAGAGTGACTGCCAGCCAAGTGTAATTTATACTGTAGACTGAAAGGAGGCCCAACACTTGTATCACAGCCTCACTGGCCTGCTGCGGACAAGATGGAATCTCTTCATCAGATCATGGGACAAACCCATGATGAACAAAATCTTCATCAAACCATGATCTGATGAAGAGATTCCATCTTGTCTGCAGCAGGCCAGTGAGGCTGTGATACAAGTGTTGGGCCTCCTTTCAGTATGACATTTTCATGACACTTTCTACAGATGTAGGATCTTAATTTGATCACCGTGTTGCAGGAGAGCTTTCCTGCAATGCAGTACATTTAAAACTTGATTTTCCCTTATGAAAAATGTCTCAACCCCTACAAAAATGTCCATTAACTATAATCCACATAATAATTCACATTTCCCATTGCTGCAGGATTATTTCTCTGTTACAAAATGGCTCAAATTAAGATCCTACATCTGTGTACAGAACTTCTGATTTGATTCATCCATATTTTCCCCAACAAAATCCTTTTTACATTCAAAATGCTTTTTCACAAGATCATTCTGAAGTTTCAACAGTACACCCAATACTTTTACATACATTAACAACAGGTTTGGGAAGCTCTTTTTAAGAACGCACCTACCGTTTCCAGTAGAATTTATTTAGGTGTCTAACTACCAACATCCAGAAGGTCTCTTGCTAGAATGGTCTTCGTTCAGTGGAAAATAGGGTCTACACCAAATTTACACAGAGGAAGTGTTTATATGTAATTTCAAAAGCCACATACTTGAAGAAACCCTATGGGTTAGAAACTTCAATTAATAGCCTGGGCGTTTATTTGCTTAAATCCTTGAACACAACAGGTGCTTATTAGAGACAAGCTTCTATTAGAGCTAGACATCTATTTCCTTAAAGCAACTTTTGCTCATTTGAATAGTTAATTGTTTCATTTCAGCATTCACTTTCAACATTTTAATACATTTCTTACTTTCCTTCATTTACACACTGTGTCACATTTATTTTGTCTTAGTATGACTCTATAAAATAAAAATAAAAATCGAATAATTCCTTGACAGAATTATTATTCTCCTCTTTATTAACTGCGCATTTGTCAGTTCTAACTTTTGCCACTAGAGGGCAATCTCCCGATCTAGGGGTCTGTACTCACACCGTTTTTGTGCTTGACAATTAGCTAGCAGTTCTCAGCTGTTGGCAGCTTACTGGTGACAACTTATGATTTACATAATTGTTTTGATTAATTACTGAATGATTTAATGTAACAAATCAAACATGAAACCTCGTAAATAATAATTCAGGGTAATTCATGGTAACTTCATAAACAATTCAGACCCGGCATCTATTTGAAACAGCCGTTTATTTACTGAAATGTGTGCTGTTGCACACAAAAAGGGACAGGCAACCATTTCAGACTCAACGTTTAAAATATACGTTTTACGGTAGTTTCTGCTAACAAGCTCGAAAATAATCTGACACCCCATATTGAACGCAGCAGTCCTAGAGTCTGCCCTGGGAATGCCTGACTGCTCATGCAAAAGGTTAACAGTCCAGATCACCTCTCAGTGACATCAATAAAATACCATGAGAAGAAGAACATAATAGGCTACTGGAGACATTAACTCACTGATGACACCAATGGGCAGCTAAAATAAACTGAGTTACAGGGAACCCCAGGCTCTAAATCCCAACCCGGTCTCCGGACCCCTGCAGTGGGTCCATGGAAGTAGAGACGGAGAATTAGAGGGGGGGGGTGGGCACTTCTGGTATCTATAGCCCTCACAATTTCCCCCAGTGGCACTGACCTTCTGCGGCCTGCTAAAAACAGCCTTGCCTGTCAGCAGCGCCAGCCATTGGCTCTCATACCACAGGCCTGGAGTGGGGGGTGGAATGCCGAGGCCTGTAAGACCAGGGATAACATAAGAGACACTTTATCAGACTGAGTCGACAGCCTACGACTGTTCAGGACCTCAATCTTACAGTCTGCTACTGTAACTCAAAGGGATATGGAGGGTGGGGGGGTTAAGGGGCTGGCATCAGGCCGAGTGGACGCCAAGATTTCCTACAGCATGGCATCATGTACTAATGGTAGTGAGAGAGGCCCTTGCTGAGAGTTACATGTGGTTTTGAGTCAGGGGTGAAAGTAAGGCGGTAATGGTCCGTATGGCAAAATAAATAGTGGGGGTAGGTCGTACCGGTAAAACGTGAGCATACAACATGCCCAAAAAAACTATAGGCTATTACACCATTATTTAACCTTACGGTCAAATTAGTGAATTGACTGGAAACCGGGTGGTATACGCTCCGAAATGCATTGTGGTTTGAGGAGAACAGTTACATTTTGGGAAGGTGGAGATGAGTGGCCGAGACCGAGGCGCGCGTGGATTACAGTGGATGCATCAATTCAGGCTACAAGTGTAGGCCCAATGACAATCACAGAATGTTATTACAATACACGTAGGTGCTTTGTAACTGGTTGTGTTTTTGCCACATTCTAAAAAAGGCATAGGGGGCATGTCCATAAGGCTAGGGGAAGATAAGCTTTCCCTAAAATAAATTGAATTAAAACTTCCAAAGTGACCATAGGCCTAGCCTAATCAGCTGTCTATACAGAAATAAATCAAATCCTTCTAAAGAGGCTACTACACCAGAAAGCATGACTAGGCCGCAAACGATTCACTAGCTTCTTAAATAAAATCGCATAGCCTAGAGTCAGAAAGGCCCGCAATTTGGGTAGTGCGCACTGCAAAAACCAAATAGATTATTGTTGAGTTGAGACTGTCAGTGAAAAGAAGAGACCCATCCATGCCTATCGCAATACTTAAAAATACAAATCGCAGAAAAACTGTTTGGAAAGCAAATGGCTCTTGCGGTAAAGCTCCAGAGTGTCCCAGCGGTCTAAGGCACTGCATCTCCGTGCTTGATGAGTCACTACAGACACCCTGGTTTTATTCCAGGCTGTATCACAACTGGCCGTGATTGGGAGTCCCATAGGGCGGTGCACAATTGGCCCAGCGTCGCCCGGATTTGCCAGGTGTAGGCCGTCATTGTAAATAAGAAAAAATTAAATAAGAAGAAAAAAAGAAAAAATTTCCGGATGGATTGTCCTCGGGTTTTCACCTGCCATATCAGTTCTGTTATACACACAGACATTATTTTAACAGTTTTAGAAACTTCAGTGTTTTCTATCCAATACTACCAATTATATGCTCTGGGCTCTGAGTAACAGGCAGTTAACTTTGGGCATGTCAGGCATCCGAACTTCCTAATACTGCCCCCTATCCCTAAGAAGTTTAACTGACTTGCCTAGTTAAATAATGGTTAAATTACTTATAAAAATAAAATACATGTTTTTCTAAAGAGATAACAAGACTCCAATCGGTCTTTAAATGATCAAAATTCTTAACTTAATTGAGCGAACAGTAGCCCATCTTATTGGCGCCAGTGGAGAACATCAGCCAAAATCCCCAGAATGATTGTATATTCACTGTCTTTATCATTGGGTCAGTGCCATTTTTTATTTGTTTTTGGACGATAATCTCCTCCTCCATGTTAGATGGAGATCATATTGTATTTGTGTCTGCCCTTTTCGTAGGCCAATTATATCAACCAGACAACATTGTTTTTATTGATCTGTTTGTCAGTGTCAGCAGAGTAGGCTACAGTCATTTTTGTAGTATTTTTTTTTTTAAGTGTGTCCCCCCGTACTGGTAAGAAATTAAATCTACTTTCACCTCTGTTTGAGTTGCATCGGTGACATGTGGTTTAGAGTCAGAGGGTTTAACTGAGGACGACGATACGGCCCATAAAACTATACCTAAACCCCTTATTTCCGTATAGATTGGGTCAGGTGAATTCAGACCACACAGTACATTGAAAGGGTAGAAACTGCATCACACAGACCTTGTTACATCCCAGGGCCAAGGGGAGAAGATTGAGATTCATCGAAGATACACCAAATGGGTTTCGAGGGTGTGTCTCGCTTGCTGGTTCTAAGACAGCTACAGTTTATACGGTAAGTCTGTAGTGCATGACACCGATTTATGTCAAATCTACAAGGTTGACAACTCAGCTGTCCAAGGGTAAAACAGACCGGTAATATCCATTGCAATCCCATGAAAAACAAGCTGTACTTCATCTCCACAAAAGGTTATATTTAGCCAACTTCACGATAATTAGATGTGTTTAGTGATGTACTGCATTTCCTGATCATCTTGAATCATTTAAATGAGTGAATCAGATCTTGTCAAATCCATCTTGTCACAAACAGGGTCACATACCCAACATGAGGACCAGTGTATGAGAGGCAATGACTCGAAAGTTCGGACTCAAGGCCCCATTTGCCCTCGGTCTTGGGTCTCGGCCTGACAGAGAAAGTTCTTTCAAAACAGAAAGAACACAACCACCCATATCCACTCAAGGGGATGTGTTCATCTGTAAATATCAATTTCACAGCCAGACCAAAGGCTGAAAGGAATGACCACTTTACCACAACATGCAGTATTCAAAGTCGGGGTCGTGACTAGTGGGGTCGCGACTAGTGGTGTAATGCAGTTTGCTTTTTTTGTGTGTGTGTGTGTGTGTGTGTGTGTGTGCGTGTGGGGAGGGGGGCGGGCAAAAAAAATTTAAGTACAGATTATTGTATGGGACAGTATAAAAATGTTTTTGAGAAAGATAATTAGAAAAATTAAATGTTATTGAGTAAATGTATTTAATGGTTTCTTTTCACTTTGATAAGAGATGAAAATGTGATGAATTAAATGTCATTTGTCTATGTAAAAATTGAAATGTACTGATTTTAAGGTTGTCATCATCACATTTGGGTTGTGGTTGTGAAAATGTAAAAAAATTATAATAAATTCAGGTGGTCCTCGCTGTTTGAATACCACTGTACTTGAGCCGAGAGGTGTTGACTAAAACGGCCACCAGAGCTTTCCTGTCTACTGTCCGGGCGAGGACACAGATAACAGCATAACACTGCGGAGGGCACAAACTACTAACAGAATTTCCTAAAACAATTATTACAGATCAGATCAGATTAAACTCAGTAGTGAAACTAGATGTTCTGTGGCTATATTGGAGGGCAGTTGAAGAAGCTCAAATAAATGGCAAAAGAATGAGGCTGCTTTCATGAATCCAAACAAACTTCCTGATAACATGAATTGTTGCGAGCCAAGGTGTCCTAACAGGCAACACAAAATAGAAAGTACCATATCACAACCAGTTGTTATGCATGTGGCACTCTAATACAGTGCTATTATCCATACTGGACTCCAGAGGTTTGCTAGGGACACATATCGTATTCCGAGTTGGTGGATCTCCGTGCTGACATTTCCCTCAGACATCTTATAAAAAGGCCAAATTAGTTTTTAATGGCAGTCCAGTCTTTACGGAAATGTCATAATGCTCCCTCTTAAATATGGGGGGTTTATAAACCAATAAATGGTGACTGGCACATCCGTGTGTGAGACAGTGGTTGATTTCTCTCACAAAAGAAGCCAAGTTACACATAAGCCAGGCCAAGACAATCTTTTCAATGTGGACAAATTAAGTGCCTCACTTGAAAATGGAGGAAAGACGTTTTGTTTTGTTGAAAGGCCAAAAGAGGTTTATTTTTATCCCAACCTCACAGTGAGGTATTTAGAAATAGAGTCTGCTGCTTGCCATTATAGCAGGGTTTCAGGTCCATGCCTTCCATACACAATCGTTCTGTTTTTATTTTTGATTTCACCTCCACATAACTCTCAATTTGATCAACCAGCCAGACAAGTTATCCAATGTAGCCAGCCGCAATTTCAGGAGGTACAAATGTATTTTGTCATTGGAACCACCACAGTAGTCATGTAGTATTTGTGTACGGGGCTGAAGTTGTGCAGTCCAGGCCAACAGGTGAGTGACACGAGCAGCAGCTTGGTCATCAGCAATTTAACAACCCAATCCCCAGCCTCTAACCTCCCTTTCGATCACACAGTGCCCACACAGTATGTAGGCTACACCACACACGTTCTCTCTCGCTGTCACACCTGGCGCTATTTTTTTTTTAAAGGAAAAAAATGGCAGCAGTCATGAACCCCACAAACCATCAGCATTGTTCACCGGTGGGAAAGAAAGTATTTTTAGAAGGAAGCGATAGAGCAGCAGCCCAAGGCAGGCAGAAGTTCCTCCCCACCTGTCAGAGTGCTGAGTGACTGAGCCTTGTGCTCCTGGGCTGCAGACTGAAGGCCCCAGTTCACAGGCCTTCTCTATATAAAAGACTGCATACAGTCAAAGGGGATTCAATGACCAGTTGTAAAGGTTCACTGAAATAATGAAAAGTGCAGGCTACGCACTTATCCATACACACTTCCTTTAGATCTGAAAGGACTGTAATTACCAGTTGTGATAGCTAAACCCTTTTGCCTTTTGAAATGCTACAATAGGTGGAATTTTTACTGTGTGGCTTATACTCATCCTATCATTTCAGATCAAGTAAGGAAAAGGGGCTACAGGTTGATTTCTTGGTCAAATAGCCTTCAAAGGCTGGAGGTGTGTTTTGGGTCATTGTTGAAAAACAAATGATAGTCCCACTAACCTGCTGGGATGTTGTGTCGCTGCAGAATGCGGTGGTAGCCACGCTGGTTAAGTGTCCCTTGAATTCTAAATTTTAAAAAAAATCACTGACAGTGTCACCAGAAAACCACCCCCACACCATCACACCTCCTCCTCCATGCTTCACTGTGGGAACCACACATGTGGAGATGATCAGTTCACCTACTCTTCGTCTCACAAAGACACGGCAATTGGAACCAAAAATCTCAAAATTGGTCTCATCAGACCAAAGGACAGATTTCCACCAGTCTAATGTCCATTGCTCATGTTTATTGGCCCAAGCAAGTCTCTTCTTATTATTGGTGTCCTTTAGTAGTGGTTCCTTTGCAGTAATTTGACCATGAGGGCCTGATTCACGTAGTCTCCGCTGAACAGTCGATGTTAAGATGTGTCTGTTACTTGAAGGTGCAGTTAACTGTAATGAACTTATCCTCTTCAGCAGAGGTAACTCTGGGTGTTCCTGTCCTGTGGACCATGCAGCTTGATGCTTTTTGAAACTGACCTTCATGTCTTGAAGTAATGATGGACTGTCGTTTCTCTTTGCTTATTTGAGCTGTTCTTGGTCATTGGTCATTTACCAAATAGGGCCATCTTCTGTATACCACTACTACCTTGTCACAACACAATTGATTGGCTCAAATGTATTAAGGAGGAAATAAATTCCTCAAATTAACTTTTATCAAGGCACACCTGTTAATTGAAATTCATGAAGCTGGTTGTGAGAGAATGCCTAGAGTGTGCAAAGCTGTCATCAAGGCAAATGGTGGCTACTTTGAAGAATGCCAAATATAAAACACATTTTCATTTGTTTAACACGTTTTTGGTTACTATATAATTCCATGTGTTATTTCATAGTTTTGATGTCTTCACTATTATTCTACAATGTAGAAAATAGTAAAACAAAGAAAAACCCTGGAATGAGTAGGTGTCCAAACTTTTGACTGGTACACACACACACAAATCCTAACATACTGTAAAGGTTGTCTACAAGTGAGTTACGCACGTAATACCAAAGATGCACTCGTTATGAACACATAGGCTTCAGGCACACACACACCAGGGCACACACACAAACACCAGGGCACACACACCAGACTCATAATATTATTATTCCAGCCAGCTTCCTTTCTTTTCTTCTAATAAATATATATTCTACAAATATCTCTTCTAAGAACATCGACAGATTGAGGTTCTTGGAAGAGATGTTCATAGAATATACTGTTCTTACCAGAAAATAACTTGTGATATTCAGGCAACAACACCTCTCTCACTTTCAGTACTAAAAATAATGTGGAGAAATACACCTCGACACCTTAAAATACAGGGTGAGAAATCAAAATATCTATTTTCAGTCTCGGGGAGGAAAGGAAAGGGGCAATGAACTCGCAATATTAGGTCATCACAGCACAAACGCAGCACACAAAAGGCATAATCACACCTGAATTAGCGACTGAAGTAACTACAGGTACTGTAACTGCCAAAATAAAAGGAAACACTTGAGTAAATGAGGGACACAAAGTATATTGAAAGCAGGTGCTTCCACACAGGTGTGGTTCCAGAGTTAGTTAAGCAATTGAAATCCCATCATGCTTAGGGTTATGTATAAAAATGCTGGGCAGGCCAATATTTTGGCTACCATGGCTATTTTTTTTTTATAACCTTTATTTAACTAGGCAAGTCAGTTAAGAACAAATTCTTATTTTCAATGACGGCCTGGGAACAGTGGGTTAACTGCCTGTTCAGGGGCAGAACGACAGATTTGTACCATGTCAGCTCGGGGTTTGAACTTGCAACCTTCCGGTTACTAGTCCAACGCTCTAACCACTAGGCTACCCTGAATGACAATGTCCCCATCCACAGAGCATGAGTGGTCACTAAATGGTTTGACGAGCATGAAAACAATGTAAACCATATGCCAGGGTCGCCCAACTGGTGGCCTGTGGGCCGAATTTGGCCCATGGGTGATTTTATTTGTCCCCCCCCAAGTTCAGAGCAAAAATAAAAACGTTGTTTGAATTTTTATTGTTGGACATAAAAGACTGTAAAAAAACACCAACAAATCAGCACCAAGTGATTTAAATTTTGGACATCTGTTCCAAAGTATTCCCACACATAACAGATATATGTGATCATATACACATTTTAGCAAGGTTTAAAATGACTATGTTTTAGTCAAATTTTATATCCGTTTGAGCTTCTTGAGGCCATAGCCGTCTCAGTCACCAAATCTCCCCCCAAGAGATCAGTTATGGGAGATTACTGGAGCGATGCCTGAGACAGAGCTTTCCGCCACCATATTAAAAAATACCAAATGATGGAATTTCTCACGGAAGAATGATGTGGCATCCCTCCAATAGAGTTCCAGAAACGTGTGGAATCTACGCCACGGAGCATTGAAGCCGTTCTGGCTAGTGGTGGCACCAAAGGCATATTAAGACATTTTATGTTGGTGTTCCCTTCATTTGGCCAGTTAACTGTATATTTACACTATAGACTTGGCAGGTGACAGCATGCCATGATTCCAGTCTGAAAATACATACGTAGGCCTACATTCTCACCATCAACTGTGGTGTAACAATTTTAACATCACCTACCCCCTAACTCACAGCTCCTACCACCATAAACCAACCCAGTCTTTAGGCCTTTACAATGTGTGAGGTGAACATACCACTACAGGATAAGGTGAACACAACATATTCTTAGACTTATTTTTAGCAAAGGCCAAGCTTAACATCACTGAATTTTCCAAAACCACACAATGGATACCAACCAGTGAGAAAACCTATTGAAACTACTGTAATAAAACTGCATCCCAAACAATCGAATATATCAACCAAACATCCCAAAATGACCACCATGTTTAACAACAACACACCTACAAGTACTGTGCTAGTACCGTAGTAGTAATTCAATATTTGATGTCCTATAAGGGTTGGCTGACGGTTAGTGCTAGATGGAATCCTTGGGACTTCCCTACCCTAAACCCTAACCTTAACCACTACCCTTTACCTTAGTCTTTTTGAATTTAAACTTCAACGGGATGACGTCAGAGTTGGGCCGTCCCAAGTATCCCGTTTCAAGCACGGAACATTAAACAAACCCCAACATCTAGATTCAAGCTTAATGCAAGAAAAAGGATGATCTCATTGGTCAAAAGACACATCGGATATGGGACGTGGAAATCTCTGTGTGTTTGTACAAAGTATGGATGTATGTAGACTGAACTGGATGAATTGATCTCTTACCCTGGAGATGGTCAGGGGCATGTTGAAATCTTTCCCTCCCTGCAATCGGAAGCCCCATGGGGCCGAACCACTCAGAGAAATGTTGTAGGTACTCATTCTTCCAAAGGCTTTGGTTGCTTGTTTGGTTGAATCTTCTTTTTAAAAAGGAGGTAGAGGGGGGTGGGGCAGGAGCCAAGTAGCTTCTGAAAGCAGAAAAAATAATGGTAAAAAAAAAGTACAATTGAGAACTAAACGAAATGTCAAATGAGACTGAAAGCACAGCAAACAAAAACCTAACCCACTACAGCCACAGACGAATATGTAATTCACGACCCACCCCTTTTTAAATAAGGAGAGAAAGAGACAGAAAAGAGTAGAGAACCAGAGGAAGAGAGGTCTTGCCTGCTCAGATGAGCTGAAGTGACAGCCTAAGAATAGCCACTCCTCTGCAGAAAGTGATACCACAGTAGCATTGTGGGGGGTGGGGGTGGGGGTCCCCTTATATGGCATGTAAGGGGACACCCGGTATGTCAGTCCTGCCATGATTCACAGGGTTAATATAGCCCCTTCCTAGGCCAACTGATTTTTTCAATACCCCCCCCCTAACTCCAGACTAGGGTCTTCCTGAAACATTGTCTCCTCACACCTCACACTGGGGTTGGCTTGAGGAAACATCTAATTAACATCATGGTAGCTGTATGCAGTTGACGAGAGAGAGTTGATTCTCTCTGATTTCTCCATGTGTTCCACTTCTGCAAAAATCTACCCCAGCTTAGTTGCTTAACGGTTGGGTAACAGGATAAAACTGACCAGAACCAGAGCATTTTAGCCAGCAGACACTTTTTGGTCCGTCATATTTGGAATCAGGTCAGGTTATCAGACCTGCAAGGTTATTGTCCTGTAAAATGTACCCGGAGGTCAATAAGACCTGTTGCATCATACTTTATAAAGCCAGGACATAGAGTAACAATCATTTCACTACAGGCCTCGTATACATGATTGACAGGTAGGGTGTAATTTGGTACCGTACATAGAGGGGTGACCTGTCGGACGAGTAAGAGGCATTGTTTGTGTGTATACATGCTTGCGTGTTTATACGTAGCTCACGGTTGTCCTCAGCCACTGAGTCAACCACAGTGTGACGGGGTTACGATATCAATTTGGTGGGGCGTGCCTAAAAGTCCTCTGAATAGCCATGACATAATGTAGGACCTAAAACCAGGTGAGATTCCAGCTACGTAAACTAAACCTGAGATGCGGCTTTATCCACTCTGGCAAAACCTATCTTGACCTTCCAGAAAACACGTTACCCACTACCAAGGAACCTCGAGACCTCTTTGAGAAGCACATCAACCCAACACAAAAGGGGACA
The DNA here is from genome assembly GCF_021184085.1 of Oncorhynchus gorbuscha. Lineage (NCBI taxonomy): Eukaryota > Metazoa > Chordata > Actinopteri > Salmoniformes > Salmonidae > Oncorhynchus > Oncorhynchus gorbuscha. Next base: position 41,653 of record NW_025744754.1, read on the forward strand.
AGCTGAGAGATGGAACCCCAATATCTGGCTCATTATTCAAGTATGTTATCAATGCACAATCATGCAGCCTAGCCTATGGCTATGATGCTGCATTCAGCATAAGACAATGATGAGGATAACCCTCATGTTTCGGTACAAGGAACAAGATTACTATTATTGGCTATGGTCCAGGACATTTAAATATGGATAACACCAGGCCAATTAATGAACAATATTTATTTGACCTTTATTTAACTAGGCAAGTCAGTTAAGAACAAATTCTTATTTACAAAACCCTCCCCTAACCCGGACGACGCTGGGCTAATTGTGCACCGCCCTATGGGACCCCCGATCACAGCAGGTTGTGATACAGCCCGGGATCGAACCAGGGTCTGTAGTGGCGCCTCGAGAACTGATATGCCTTGGGGCTCCTGAGTGGCGCAGCGGTCTGAGTGCATTCAGTAAATTCGGAAACGATTCAGACCCCTCGACTTTTCCCACATTTTGTTCATAAATTACAGCCTTATTCTAAAATGGATTAAATCGTTTTTTCCCCTCATCAATCTACACACAATACCCCATAATGACAAAGTACAAAAAAGCTGACGCTACAAGCTTGGCACACCTGTATTTGGGATGTTTCTCCCATTCTTCTCTGCAGATCCTCTCGAGCTCTGTCAAGTAGGATGGGGACTGTCGCTGCACAGCTATTGTCAGGTCTCTCCAGAGATGTTCGATCGGGTTCAAGTCCGGGCTCTGGCTGGGCCACTCAAGGACATTCATAGACTTGTCCCGAAGCCACTCCTGCATAATCTTGGCTGTGTGCTTAAGGTCATTGTCCTGATGGAAGGTGTACCTTCACCCAGTCTGAGGTCCTGAGTGCTCTGGAGCAGGTTTTCATCAAGGATCTCTCTGTACTTTGCTCCGTTCACCTTGCCCTCAATCCTGACTAGTCTCCCAGTCCCTGCCGCAGAAAAACATCCACACAGCATGATGCTGCCACCACCATGCTTCACCGTAGGGATTGTGCCAGGTTTCCTCCAGACATGACGCTTGGTATTCAGGCCAAAGAGTTCAATATTGGTTTCCCCAGACCAGAGAATCTTGTTTCTCATGGTCTGAGAGTATTTAGGTGCCTTTTGGCAACTCCAAGCGGGCGGTCATGTGCCTTTTACCGTTTGGCCCCTCTACCATAAAGGCCTGATTGGTGGTTGTCTTTCTGGAAGGTTATCCCATCTCCACAGAGGAACTCTGGAGCGCTGTCAGAGTGTCCATCTGGTCTTGGTCATCTACCTGACCAAGGCCTTTCTCCCCGATTGCTCAGTTTAGCTGGCCGGCCAGCTCTAGGAAGAGTCTTGATGGTTCCAAACTTCTTCCATTTAAGAATAATGGAGGCCACTGTGTTCTTGGGGACCTTAAATGTTGCAGACAGTTTTTGGTACCGTTCCCCAGAGCTGTGCCTCGACACAATCTTGTCTCGGAGCTCTGTGGAATATTCTTTGGCCTCGTGGCTTTGGTTTTGCTCTGACATGCACTGTCAACTGTGGGATCTTATGTAGACAGGTGAATGCCCTTTCCAAAGCATGTCCAATCAATGGAATGTACTACAGGTGAACTCCAACCAAGTTGTTGAATCATCTCAAGGATGATTAATGCAAACAGGATGCACCGGAGCTCAATTTCGAGTCTCATAGCAAAGGGTCTGAATACTTAGTTTTTTTTTGTTTGTTTTTTTACATTTGCAAAAATGTATTGTGGGATATTGTGTGTGTAGATTGAGGAGGGAAAAATGTATTTAATACATTTTAGAATAAGGCTTCAACATAACAAAATGTGGAAAAGGGGGTCTGAATACTTTCCAAATGCACTGTATATGGATCCTATCCTATATTGTTTTACTGTTTAGGCATTAAGGCTAAACAGTAAAATATCTTATTTTTGTTTTCATTCTCATTATATTTTCTTCATTACACACCCTTACTCATAAAGTGTTCTAACTTAATTCTTAAGGTCTGAATTGATTGCTTATTTTGTTTCACTTTATTATAATAATAACTAGGCATGTCAGTTAAGAACAAATTCTTATTTACAATGACAGCCTAGGAACAGTGGGTTAACTGCCTTGTTCAGGGGCAGAACAACAGATTTTTTTTTTACCTTGTCAGGTCGGGGATTCAATCAAACAACCTTTCGGTTACTGGCCCAACGCTCTAACCACTAGGCTACCTGCCGCCCGAGGCAGGAATTATGTTACTTAATGATAGCTCCTTGAATCTCTCAATATATCAGAGACTGTTACTGCTGGCACACAGCACTGCCGCAAAAAAAATATGTTGCTCTTAGATGGCAATTATCTCACGCGCTCCCAATTCACCAGTGGATACAGTTACTATTAGAAGTTATGACATCAGAATGATCAAACAGCGTGCTAGTCAAGGAACAATTGACGCCTGGAGAAATATACTAATCTCTCTGCTTTCAGGCCCACAGGGAAGGGTGCTATTCAGAGGGTTTTTTCTGGTCGCCAGGAATGGAGCCGGGGGATGGGGGGGTAGTGGGTGACTGACAAGCAACTCTAGTTGCTAAGAGGGGTGGGAAACATGGTTTCCGGGGGTGGAGTTGGATGAAGACATGTTGGCAGGGTGGGGTTGGAGGAAGACATGTTGGCAGGGTGGGGATGGAGGAAGACATGTTGGCAGGGTGGGGTTGGATGAAGACATGTTGGCAGGGTGGGGTTGGATGAAGACATGTTGGCAGGGTGGGGTTGGAGGAAGACATGTTGGCAGGGTGGGGTTGGAGGAAGACATGTTGGCAGGGTGGGGTTGGAGGAAGACATGTTGGCAGGGTGGGGTTGGAGGAAGACATGTTGGCAGGGTGGGGTTGGAGGAAGACATGTTGGCAGGGTGGGGTTGGAGGAAGACATGTTGGCAGGGTGGGGTTGGAGGAAGACATGTTGGCAGGGTGGGGTTGGAGGAAGACATGTTGGCAGGGTGGGGTTGGAGGAACGGGATGGAAGTTTGGGGATGGAGGCCGCCACCTTTTTTGTTCTATTTTCCTGTTTATATTTAAATTATTGTCACTTAAACTCTATGTATTTTTATTATTTTATTTTGAGTGGCAGCCTTTAGAAACGTATACTTTAAAATGGATAATGTAAGCCCCCAAACAAAAAATAACAAAACAAATACAAATGGTCAAAAACAAAAAGCTTTTAAAAGGAAGGGTCCACCTGAGTTTCCATATACCATTGTGTATTTAAACCCAATGTATCTCCCCAGGATCCCTATCCACACACACAAAATCAGACTACTGACCACTTGCTCTGATTCGCCCGAACCTTAGCACACATGCACTCACTCACAAGTAAGCATTTTCGTTAGACGGTGTGTACCATGTGTATCCCTGTACATACGACTAATAAAACTTTAAAACACCCTTCCGGGCTGGCCCACCATCCAGGACAAACACGAAAGGGAGGAGGGCTAATCCTACGGGTGCCCTCCCTGGAACTCACTCTCTTAAGAAACCCAGTGCAGAGCTAGTACCAGTGGTCCTATTCCTGACAAGTCAAACAAGCTCAGAGCTATAGTCTCTCAATCGGCTGTGTCTCTGAGACTCTCTGAACGATAGGCCACCTGCTGTTTAGGCAAAGGTAATTGTGTCTGACAGACATGTCAACCATAACACACACCATTAAAAAAAACTGAAGCTTGTTAATTCAGGTATTCCTTTCTGGAAGTATTTTAAGAGCAAACCAAAATGCCTTTTTATGTGACGTATCCCTCACTATATCTGTGACTTAAGTAGAACGTGATCATAAAACAAAATATACAAACTGGGCTGTTGCACTTAGCTAAGCTAATAATAGAGACATCCTCAGCAGCAGAATTATCTTGTTAGCTGGACTGGAAAATATCTCTGTTACTTAGACTGAGGCACATGATATGATAGTTGATTAGGTGGATATAGTATTCGGTGACATAACACTCGCTGAGTATGAGCACAGCTATTGGCTCATTTATGCAGAACATGGTAGAGCATGGCGCTTGTAACGCCAGGGTAGTGGGTTCGATTCCCGGGACCACCCATACGTAGAATGTATGCACACATGACTGTAAGTCGCTTTGGATAAAAGCGTCTGCTAAATGGCATATATTATTATTATTATTATATATTAACATGAAGTTGTTTGCGAGCGCAGCAAATCTTCTAGCAACTCTTGTCCTCTCCTGTTATAGCAACCCTCTGGTCAGGCGAGCAGCGATGGGCGTGTGACAGCCTGTGAGGTCATCCACAATGAGGTGACTTTATCAGACAGTGAAGGCATGAAGGCATGCGATGGTAGACGGGGGGGGGGGCAAAGGGGTGATGCTAACTCCTGAGAGAGAGCCAGGAGCAGATTCTTTAATGTGGGGGTGGGAAAGCACTGGCACTGGTCTATCTACTTGACTGCCTCTTTTTGACTAGAATTCAATAGCTCCCTCCACATTGCACAATCATCTATCACTATATTCATGTTCCATTTCTGTCTGCAACAACAGGCGGTCTTGTCACTCAGAACCTCTCTGCCTTTAGTTACAAACATCATGTAAATCAGTGGTCACCGACGTTTTCTGAGTTAAGATCACTTTGGGTCAAAAGGGAAGACAAGATCAACCGCTCTGATTTGTTTTTTAAACATTACTTAAAAAACATAAGACTATAAGACATTAACCAATTAAAACCAGTTCTGTAGTAATGAGGTTTGTGCAGTAGGATAAGCCAAATACATTATCACTGCATATTGGCTATGCTTGAATTGCCCTGCCAATGTTCTTCTCAGACCAATTTGAATTTATACTTAGAAAATGTACTGTATATGATCACACTGGTAATAGAAAACATATGCATTACTTGTGAGGCACAGATGAGTGAGCATAATAATTATTCTTTGTCAGTCTGAGTGGGAGGGAGCAGCAGTCAGGCTGTTCCTCAGCTCTCCCTCCGCTGAGAAAAGGGGACACAATCTTCCAGCTGATGGCAAAACTGAAGTCGCATTGCATTATTTCTGCCTCATGCACCAATTCATGTCGTTACTTCTATAAGTAAAATATTCTTCGATATTAAAAAAGACACAAGCCGCTAACAATAACAACGCAAGCTTATCGGAACACTTTGCTATACTCACTCATTGCAGCTGCAGTGCTGGTTGTAGCATAAGTGGAAGTAGGGAGAACGCACATTTTATGGCTTATAAAAGTGTAGACAGTGCTGAACAACAACTTAAACATGACCTTACTCATGAAAACAGCAGCTGTTTGCGGTATGCATTGAGTCTATCTCTAGTCAGGTTTTTAAAAGTGTTGAAATCTCACACTATCAATTTAGCTGTGCGTTTGAGGCTTCTCTTTATTGCCTATGGCTCAAGGAAACTGTGTAGACAGTGCTCTAAGCTATCTGATTGAACAGCGGTAGGCCTATAGGTGCACTTCATTTGCTCTCTGGGCTTGCCGAATAGGTGGAGTTCTACCTTCAGAGACATTAAATGGGAACACTTTGCCTTCCGGGCGCCCGGGCTATTGCATCAAGTGCACCTACCGCCAACAGCGGGGGGGGGGGGGGGGAATAAAGAGGTACGCAAGGTTTTATCAGTTTTTTTTACAGAAAAGTTTGGTGATTGACAAGGAATCATTAATGAAGAATAATGTATGATTTTGTCATTTTTGGGGACAGGTCGAATAACATACGACGAACAAAAGGTGACTGGCAATAATATGACAATACAATACCTACAGTGCATTCGGACAGTATTTAGACCCCTGGACTTTTTCCACATTTTGTTATGTTACAGCCAATTCTAAAATTGATTAAATTATTTTTTCCCCCTCAATCCAGACACAATACCCTATAATGACAAAACAAAAACAGGTTTAGACATTATAGTAAATGTATTAAACATTAAAAAAACAGAAATACATTATTTACATAAGTATTCATACCTTTTGCTACGAGACTCGAAATTGAGCTCAGGTGCATCCTGTTCCCATTGATCATCCTTGAGAACTTGATTGGAATCCACCTGTGGTAAATTCAATTGATTGGACATGATTTGGAAAGGCACACACCTGTCTATATACGTTCTCACTGTTTACAGTGCAGGTCAGAGCAAAAACCAAGCCATGAGGTCGAAGGAAATGTACGTAGAGCTCTGAAACAGGATTGTATCGAGGCACAGATCTGTGGAAGGGTAAAAAATGTCTGCAACATTGAAGGTCCCCAAGAACACAATGGCTTCCATCATTCTTAAATGGAACCACCACCAAAGTACTGAGTAAAGGGTCTGAATACTTATGTAAATGTTATTTTATATATTTTTTTTAAATTAGCAAAAAAAATCTAAAAACCTGTTATTGCTTTGTCATTATGGAGTATTGTATGTAGATTGATGACGGGGGAAAAAACGATTGAATCAATTTCAGAACAAGGCTGTAATGTAACTAAATGTGTAAAGTCAAGCGGGCTGAATACTTTCCGAAGTATTCAGAAGCCATAGATAACAGGCAACATCCGCACTGAGCTAAAGGGTAAAGCTTCCGCTTTCAAGGAGCAGGACACTAATCTGGACCCTTTCAAGAAATTCCATTTAGACCCCTGACGAGCCATCAAACAGGCAAAGCTTCAATAAGACTAAAATGGAATCCTACCACACCAGCTCTGACACTTGTCGGATGTGGCAGGGCTTGCAAACGAACACTGATTACAAAGGGAAACAGAGCAGAGAGCTGCCCAGTGACATGAGCCTATCAGACAAGCTAAATGCCTTTTATGCTCGCTTCGAGGCAAGCAGCAATGAACCATGCATGAGAGCACCAGCTGTTCCTGACAACTGTGTGATCTTGCTCTCCTTAGCCGATGTCAGTAAGACCATTAAACAGGTTAACATTTGCAAGGCCGTGGGGCCAGACAGGAATATCAGGACGCGTACTTAGAGCATGCACTGACCAGCTGACAAGTGTCTTCAATTACATTTTCAATCTATCCCTGACCCGGTCTGTAATACCAACTTGTTTCAAGCAGACCACCACTGTCCCCGTGCCCAAGAATGCTAGCGTAACCTGCCTAAATGACTATCACCCTGTATCACTCACATCTATAGCCATGAAATGCTTTGAACGGCTCACATCAGCACCATCATCCCAGTCACCCTGGACCCAAATTTGCATACCAACCCAACAGATCCGCAATCGCTATTGCACTCCACGCTGCCCTCACCCGTCTGGACAAAATGAATACTTATGTAAGAATGCTGTTCATGGACTACAGCTCAGCATTCAATACCATAGTCCCCTCCAAACTCAAGACCCTGGGACTGAATACTTCCTTCTGCAACTGTGTCCTGGACTTCCTGACGGACCGGCCCAAGGTGGAGAGGGTAGGCAACAACACATCAATCAATCAAATTTTATTTATATAGCCCTTCGTACATCAGCTGATATCTCAAAGTGCTGTACAGAAACCCAGCCTAAAACCCCAAACAGCAAGCAATGCAGGTGTAGAAGCACAGTGGCTAGGAAAAACTCCCTAGAAAGGCCAAAACCTAGGAAGAAACCTAGAGAGGAACCAGGCTATGTGGGGTGGCCAGTCCTCTTCTGGCTGTGCCGGGTGGAGATTATAACAGAACATGGCCAAGATGTTCAAATGTTCATAAATTACCAGCATGGTCAAATAATAGTAAGGCAGAACAGTTGAAACTGGAGCAGCAGCATGGCCAGATGGACTGGGGACAGCAAGGAGTCATCATGTCAGGTAGTCCTGGGGCATGGTCCACCACATCCACCACGCTGACCATCAACATGGGGGCCCCTCAGGGGTGGGTGCTTAGTCACCTCCTGTACTCCCTGTTCATCCATGACTGCATGGCCATGCACGACTTCAACACCATCACATTTGCTGACGACACGATGGTGATAGGACTGATTACTGACCGATGGTGAGGCAGCCTATAGGGAGGATGTCAGACTGCCAGGACAACAACCTCTCCCTCAACGTCAGCAACACAAAGGAGCCATTAATGGACTACAGAAAATGGAGGTGCGAGCATCGACATCCACATCGATGGGGCTGTAGTGGAGCGAGTCAGGAGCCTCAAGATCCTCAGTGTCCACATCACTAAGGAATTAACATGGTCCACACACACAGTTGTGAAGAGGGACCGACTGCTCCTCTTCAACCTCAGGAGGCTGAAAGGATTGCTCCCTGGCCAAAATATTTTCAAAAACTCATGCCAACCAAGCCACAGACTGCTCTCTCTCTGCTTTTTTAAACAAATTATTTTGCACTGACTATATGCACACACTGCACATACTTACACTGACACCCCAACAAACACATAACATGGGCACACATGCATAATGACACACACTTTCACACTCCACATATGCTGCTGCTCCAGCTCAGCCTATTATCTACCCTGTTGCCCATACCTATATGTACATAGCTACTACCTCAATTACCTCGTACCCCTGCACATCGACTCAGACTCAGAAATAACATGTATATATCTATTGTATTTCACTGTGTATTTATTCCTCGTGTTACTATTTAGGTGTTCTATTTTTCATCTCTGTTTTAACTCTGCGTTGTTGGAAATGGACACATAAATAAGCATTTCCCTGTTCGTCTACACCTGTTGTCTATGAAGCATGGGGCAAATTACATTTGATTTGCAATGCACACATGGAGATCGGTTCAACCCCGCTCAAGAAGTGCCCACCCCACCGTAAACACAATTATTCCATACTGAAGGAGAATGCACAGTAATGCACATTACATGCTGACCACATGGCATGCAACACAGTGCGAGAGCATGACAAAATAAATGTACATATACATGTTATTCAATCATTGCATCTAAACTGCAAACGCCCTCTGCGCAGCCAGGTGCTAAAATAGAGATTGGTTTTATTTCTGAGGCGCTGCAAGTCCCACCTCTGCCATTGAAAGATGAACTGAGGTGCACACTCCAGTCCAGTTGGTGGTGGTAACGCACCTTATTGAAGTTGTTTGCCAACGGTCATAGAAAGTCTTAGAAACCAAATAGGTTCACCTGTTTACCTGTGGATCAATTGTTGAGTAGACCACAAGATATTGTGTTGACTCAAAATGGGTCAAAATTCTACAAAGATCCAGTAAAAAAAGGACATTGTGCATTTCAGGTAAAATAACAAGCCAATGTTTATATCTCAGGACGAATTAGTTAGCGACAACATGCTTGCTAGCTAAATGTCCATGAACGTTTCATGTGCTTAGACCTGTCTCCAAATGAATATAGTTGATTCAGAGATCGTTTTGATATTTCAACCTGCATGGCTTGATCGCATCTGGTGTGGATTAACAAACTCAACATGCGTGCCCGGTCTAGTCAACATGTAATACTGTTATGTACACCGCCATAAAACCCCAACGAAGAAGAATATTACAGACTGAAAGTTACAGGTGGCACGTGCACCATCCCACAGTTGGTGACGCCAAAGAATTCCTAGATGAGATGCAGCATAATATGAATAATTGAATGGGATTTTCAGTTCTAACTCTTGCATGTAAAACAGGAGAAAGTGAAGGTTTGTGGCTGTTGTGAGAAACAAACATGAGGTCCGGTGCAGTGAGCCTGTTGCATACGCGACAGATTATTGTAAAGAGCTACAACTGCTTCAAATTCCATTCAATTCATGGCTCACGGTAAACGCTCTAAACACGCTGACGGCTTTTACTACCTGCCGTTGTTATTTGCGGTTCTCCTCTCCGTCCCCTCTTGTGTCGCAGCTATGTCACTCGGGACAGCCTCATCCGATCCCCGCGACCACGGGCTACGTGAACTCCTGGTAAAGGGTAGGGGGATTAACTGGGGATTTTGATTAAAGTGGAATTATTAAAGCGACAGTCGTCCTTTATCTACGGGCCAAATCAGAGACACATGTTGAATGAAGCACCAAAACATACATGCAAAAAGACGCACACTGTTGATATAGATAGAAGTCAGACAATTTCACACCTATCAAATGACCAATCAGATTTAGGACTAAATTGCTAATCCCAATAACCATGCTTCAGATTCACTGTATACATAATCTCGGTTACCCAGAAGTCAAATTCTCTCGCGAAAGTTAGTCATTTACTGGTTTCATCTGTCCACGAGAATCTGTTCAGAGAGATTACAGTATGCAGGTTTGGTGTTAATGTTGTCAAATTAACAGTAGGCACTAGGCAGGTAAAGTCAGTATAGGTATAGATTCAAGTATGTATTCGTCTCATTGCAGGGGAGATGACTGTCAGCTTGATGAAAATGGTATGTCAAGAAAATGCTGAATATTTTCTATTCTAGGTGTGATAATGACATACAATAATGCATTGATTCTGTATAGCTCACCTCATAAATGCCAGCAGAACCCAGAAGTGTCAGTCACAGCAGACCTGGGATCAATGAGGAATGAAAGTGCACAGGGGTCTGATCTCCTCCATGTCAACCCTGGATGCATCACCTGCCTCGCAGGCACTGAGGTCTGAGCTCCTCTCTGTGAGGGGGAATCCAAACAGAGAAGGAAGGCCATGATTCTTCATGGTTGTCAATTCCACCGGTAAGGAAAATCATTATAAATGTATTTTTCATGCTTCATAGAGAGTGAGGGTGTAAACACTAGAGCTGGGCGATATGGACCAATATCCATATCACAATAAACTGACTGAATTATCACGACAACGATACATTGAACGCTAAGTTTATAACGGTGTGCACCACAGTTATTTTTTATATTACCCTTAAAACTACTAGCTATCAATTGTCCCATTAACAATCACCCATATTAACAAAGTTATTTAATTTCAAACTTCATATTTCTCTAGCAGGGCCCTATAGGTTATTTATCGTAATGAATGATATCAGCAAAATGTCTACGATAAGTGGTCGGTTTGTTCGGTGTCAAAAATGTTCACTTTATCGTCCCAGCTCTAGTACAGTAAGTGCAGTGGTATGCTATACATATAACCATTGTAAAGGTACACCAATGCAAACATACCCCCATCAAATGAGGCATGTTACTCTCATGTTACTCTCAGCCTCTGTCCAACCTTTTATATTGACCTTGTTCTGGGTTTGCATGAATAGCTCTGGAACACTGTAAAATTCACAAATGGACCCTGAATCTACAAAAACAAATACAAAATATGTGATAATGTGTCACAATATGATAAATTCCCTTGGATGAGAGTGAGGCTAGATAGCCAACAACAACAGAGGCAATTTGTACTGCAGAAAGAGCCATATCACACATATTTATCAATTGTCCTCAGTCCATTGCTATCATTAAACTGTAAATAATAACTGCATTAAATAACAGACCAGGGGGGGACTTCAGTGTATCACAGATACATATGTAATTTTGTTTACATTACATTACATTTAAGTCATTTAGCAGACGCTCTTATCCAGAGCGACTTACAAATTGGTGCATTCACCTTATGACATCCAGTGGAACAACCACTTTACAATAGTGCATCGAAATATTTTAAGGGGGGGAGGGAGGGGGGGTGAGAAGGATTACTTTATCCTATCCTAGGTATTCCTTAAAGAGGTGGAGTTTCAGGTGTCTCCGGAAGGTGGTGATTGACTCCGCTGTCCTGGCGTCGTGAGGGAGTTTGTTCCACCATTGGGGAGCTAGAGCAGCGAACAGTTTTGACTGGGCTGAGCGGGAACTGTACTTCCTCAGTGGTAGGGAGGCGAGCAGGCCAGAGGTGGATGAACGCAGTGCCCTTATTTGGGTGTAGGGCCTGATCAGAGCCTGGAGGTACTGAGGTGCCGTTCCCCTCACAGCTCCGTAGGCAAGCACCATGGTCTTGTAGCGGATGCGAGCTTCAACTGGAAGCCAGTGGAGAGAGCGGAGGAGCGGGGTGACGTGAGAGAACTTGGGAAGGTTGAACACTAGACGGGCTGCGGCGTTCTGGATGAGTTGTAGGGGTTTAATGGCACAGGCAGGGAGCCCAGCCAACAGCGAGTTGCAGTAATCCAGACGGGAGATGACAAGTGCCTGGATTAGGACCTGAGCCGCTTCCTGTGTGAGGCAGGGTCGTAATCTGCGGATGTTGTAGAGCATGAACCTACAGGAACGGGCCACCGCCTTGATGTTAGTTGAGAACGACAGGGTGTTGTCCAGGATCACGCCAAGGTTCTTAGCGCTCTGGGAGGAGGACACAATGGAGTTGTCAACCGTGATGGCGAGATCATGGAACGGGCAGTCCTTCCCCGGGAGGAAGAGCAGCTCCGTCTTGCCGAAGTTCAGCTTGAGGTGGTGATCCGTCATCCACACTGATATGTCTGCCAGACATGCAGAGATGCGATTCGCCACCTGGTCATCAGAAGGGGGAAAGGAGAAGATTAATTGTGTGTCGTCTGCATAGCAATGATAGGAGAGACCATGTGAGGTTATGACAGAGCCAAGTGACTTGGTGTATAGCGAGAATAGGAGAGGGCCTAGAACAGAGCCCTGGGGGACACCAGTGGTGAGAGTGCGTGGTGAGGAGACAGATTCTCGCCACGCCACCTGGTAGGAGCGACCTGTCAGGTAGGACGCAATCCAAGCGTGGGCCGCGCCGGAGATGCCCAACTCGGAGAGGGTGGAGAGGAGGATCTGATGGTTCACAGTATCGAAGGCAGCCGATAGGTCTAGAAGGATGAGAGCAGAGGAGAGAGAGTTAGCTTTAGCGGTGCGGAGCGCCTCCGTGATACAGAGAAGAGCAGTCTCAGTTGAATGACTAGTCTTGAAACCTGACTGATTTGGATCAAGAAGGTCATTCTGAGAGAGATAGCGGGAGAGCTGACCAAGGACGGCACGTTCAAGAGTTTTGGAGAGAAAAGAAAGAAGGGATACTGGTCTGTAGTTGTTGACATCGGAGGGATCGAGTGTAGGTTTTTTCAGAAGGGGTGCAACTCTCGCTCTCTTGAAGACGGAAGGGAGGATACTGTCTAATTTTTCAAAACACCTAAAAATGCTGAAAAAGCGTATGAAATAACAAGAGGCATCACAGACAGGCAATAACAATCTGTCTGTTCAGTGAATAAGAGCCTCTATTTACATTACATCATTGAACAGACACTCTTATCCAGTGACTTACAGTAGTGAGTGCATACATTTTCATACTGGTCCCCCATTGGAATCGAACCCACCACCCTGGCATTGCAAGTGCCATGCTCTACCAACTGTGCTCGAGGGGATGCTGTCTAAAATGAGCTTATTTCCTGTAGTCAAAGATGGCGCATAGAGATTTCAGCTGAAATTGCAAAACCATTGTGTTACTTGACACACAGAAAAGTAGTGTACCGAGGATGTGCAGTTTGTCAGTCGAGGCATGGACTTCAATACCTTTGGACTCTGTAATGTTCTTGTTGATCATTCTTCATGTGTAATCGTGCGAGTTGGAGCTATCCTGGAGTAGCTGTAATTGTCTAGATCTTCTAGGCCTATGGGCATAACCACTTATTACTGAGCATACCATTTTGAATGTGGAAATAATTACTTTTAAAAAGAACATCCCATGGTAGTCGATATACATATGTTATTTGTCAAAGGAAGTGTTCAGTATATCTTGTGTGCAGGGCCGTAGCCAGGGTCTGAGTTTTAGTGAGGTCCGGATATTAGTTGCTGTAGCTTCATTCAACTTAATTCGCCTCAGTCGATCTACAAACACATAGCCTATTAGCTGTACAATTAGCCGTTATACATTAACTCAGCACCGTGATTGAAATTTTTTTTTTTAAATCATACTAAGGGATCCGGGAGCAAAACAATTATTTTATTAACAAAATATCAACAAATTAGTTTGCTTTAAAGAACAATTTAATTTGCAATTTTAAAGATAATTTTCCTCAGTTCTACACATTTTGCCATGATTTTTGATGGGATAATATGATATGGTAGTGAGAGTGACTGCCAAAATCAATGGGGGGATATGTCACAATTTACTAGGAGCGGTGGGTGGAATCAGGCGCAGAGAGCAGGGTTCAGTAGATTGTCAATTTATTTTCCGGCGCACAAAAACGGTCACGCCAACACACAGGGCCCATACAATTGACCAGCCCAAACACAGGACCAAAATAGTCCGGAGAATAAACACACGAAAACCACCATACAACAGAGTAACAAAAACAATCCCGCACAAAACAAGGGCGGGACAACCTACTATATATAAGGACGCTAATTAAACTAAAATACACACAGGTGAAACTAATAAGACAAAACCAACAGACAAATGAAAAAGGGATCGGTAGTGGCTAGTAGGACAGTGACGACGACTGCCGAGCACCGCCCGAACAGGCAGGGGAGCCAACTTCGGCGGAAGTCGTGACAGGATAGCTAGCTAGACTAATTTGTCAATCTAAAAATGTTTAGCTGACATTGGCTAATTGAGTGACTGCCTGTGAGGAAAACTGCTGCAACCAAGTTTCGAAATTGCACCTTGTGTATTTTACTACTATAACTCTCAACACTAAGATCTTAAGATGAGACCAATGTTCTCTGTCATTTTTTTCCGTCACTTAGCAAATTTCAGGTCTGCTGTGCGCAAACATGAAAGTTGTGAAAATTCTGTGCAACTTCCAGCGTGCGCTTACTGTGAACACTGAGGCTGTACGCGCTTTAAGTTACAGTTTTAAGAGTGGCCAAGTAGCCTACTCTGGCTATTTGATCATAATGTAGGCTTTCCAGAGTGGCCTACCATCAAAAACAATGGAGAAAATGCATCCCATAACATTTTAACATGGAAATAGCTGTTCTATCATTCAGCCTACAGTAGCAGTCAATGTGTAGTGTTCAATGTAGGGCTAAATTCCATGAGACTTTTGGAAAAAAAACACGCAGGGCTTGACATGAACTGTTTATCCACTTGTCCTTCAGACAATCAGGTGACTGAAAATGCTGTGTTGTTTGATGCAAAAAAACACTACAAAAAAAATCCATTATTATTCCCATATCATTATTACAGAGAATCAGACAAATTATGCTACCCTCTGTCTATTGGCTAATTATCTTATTCAAGCCAATATATCTCAATATACAACACCGCCCCTTTAAGACAAAAATAACTCTTTACCTGACCTGCTTTTCAAAGATGTCTAGAAATGTACACGTTTCGTGCTCTTGTACGAAGCAATCACTCCCCTATTGCTGACTACAAATTATCTATAACTGGGATAATATCTCACTAACTAGCAAAGGATATGAAAAAAATGTGCACATGTGGCAACATGCAGCTTTTGCTTTGAACTCAAAACAAGTCCATCTACTCACCACCACAGCTGTAAACACAGTCCAGTTCCATGTAAATGGCACAGATCCATATATGGCAATGGTCTATTTGCATGTAGACCGACTCCAGTTCTGATTGGTTATGTCACACCGGTTTGTGTATAGTATGGGCTGAGTTGTGTGCAATGGAATCCTACTCTGATGCGTTCTGCCTACAACACAATCTCTTGCAAAGTTTGTTTTGTTTTTGGTTTGTTGCATTGAAGGTGGCTAATATTGTGTTGATTCGATCACAACTGCCACAGTAAAGGGAAAAGTTAACTAAAAGGAAAAACTTTAGAAAGTTGAGTGATGTTCAGTCCCATGCTTCTCTGTTGGCTGATATTTCTTCTGCACTCTGCCTCGGGCAGTCTCTGGGCTACTGCACGCCCCCCCCCCGCAGGCGCGCAGCTTAGGAGGGAACATTGGTTGAGATCCCAACTGATTTCCGAAATGTGAGGACCCTCTGTGTCCTTGTGTCCGTCCATTCTTACATAAAAATGGACAGTTGATTGGGAGGTTCAGCCCTTAGGGAATCTCTCTCATTTTCCCATCCCATGTTCTGTAATGTGTGACTGATAGTGTGAATCCATTATCAGGGACATGACTAGCAAGCAAGCAATACCAGAGCCCCAATGTACATGTGCAGATGTGTTGAAAGAAATAATTTTGCACATTCAGTAGAATTAGAATGTTACAGACTCGCCAAGGCAGATCTGATGAAATTAGTGGTTTGTAAAAACCGATGTATCCAGGTAGTTTTAACGCAATATTGTTGAGAAGTCATGACTGCATGTCATGGGAGGCGGCAAGGAGTCTAGTGGTTAGAGTGTTGGGCCATTAACCGAAAAGTTGTTAGATCATATTCCCGAGCTGACAAGGTAAAAATCTGTCGTTCTGCCCCTGAACAAAGCAGTTAACCCACTGTTCCTAGACCATCATTGTAAATAAGAATTTGTTCTTAACTGACGTGCCTAGTTAAATAAATCTTCATAGTTGGATCAAGCTATGCTTTATTTTATAGATTTTTTTTAATGATGTCGGTGAAAACTGTTGTTGGTGAAATATCAGTCAATCACGTTCAGTCAAATGTATTTATGAAGCCCTTTTTACATCAGCGGTTGTCACAAAGTGCTGTACAGAAATCCAGTGTAAAACCCCAGTGGCTATGAAAAACTCCCTTAGAAAGATCAGAACCTAATAAGAAACCTAGAATGGAACCAGGCTCTGAGGGGTGGCCAGTCCTCTTCTGGCTGTGCCGGGTGGAAATTATAACAGAACATGGCCAAGATGTTCAAACGTTCATAGATGACCAGCAGGGTCAGATAATAATAATCACAGTGGTTATAGAGGGTGCAACAGGTCAACACCTCAAGAGTAAATGTCAGTTGGCTTTTCATAGCCGATCATTCAGAGTTAGAGACAGCAGGTGCGGTAGAGAGAAAGTCCAAAACAGCCGGTTTTGGCCATTGGCCACATACTTTGGACTCAGAGAGTATTTAATGAGAACAAAGAAAATAACAAAGCCATCCATAATTCTTCACCCCTAGGTCCGGGACAAGGTAGCACGTCCAGTGAACAGGTCAGGGTTCCATAGCCGCAGGCAAAATAGTTGAAACTGGAGCAGCAGCATGACTAGGTGGACTGGGGTCAGCAAGGAGTCATCAGGCCAGGTAGTCCTGAGGCATGGTCTGTGGGCTCAGGTCTTCCAAGAGAAAGAGAGATAATTAGAGGGATCCTACTTAAATTCACACAGGCCACCGGATAAGACAAGAGAAATACTCCAGATGTAACCGACTGACCCTCGCCCCCCGCACAAACTATTGCAACATAAATACTGGAGGCTGAGACAGGAGGGCCAGGAGACACTGTGGCCCTGTCCAACGATACTCCCGGACAGGGCCAAACAGGCAGGATATTACCCCACCCACTTTGCCAAAGCACAGCCCCCACACCACTAGAGGGATATCTTCATCCACCATCTTCAAATACCTTCCATTATTTGTCAGGAGACCGTATCCGACATCAACACATTCCTTCTTTGGTCAATGTTCAATTAGCAACATGAAAAGGTATATGCCAATGTCAAGTGCAATGGAAACTCATTTTATCCAACACATTCTTCTCATAAACGTTGAAAAACACACACGTTTATCAGTTCACACACTTAAGGGTGTACAGGCCCACTGCTTTTGTCATCTGAGATTTCCTGTCACTTATCTACGGAGGGAATGCTGTAAAAAGAACCTGCAAACTCTCTTTCCCTGTCTCCCTCTCACCCTCTGTCCCTGTCTCCCTCTCACCCTCTGTCCTTCTTTCGCTCCCTGTCTCCCTCTCACCCTCTGTCCTTCTTTCGCTCCCTCTCACCCTGTCCTATTCCCTCACGCATTTGTAGTCACACACATATATACACGCAAAGACTATTTTCATCAACTGTATGGCTCTGAGTATTGATCCTATAGGTGTTTTGCAGTTCAACCTCCTACCAAAGAAGATTAGGTCAGTTCTGCAAGTGGCCAATGGCCACATACTTTGGGCTCAGAGTGTATTTAATGAGAACAAAGAGGATAACAAAACCATACACGATTCTTCATCCCTAAATTCACTACTTGTGGCCATAAATCTGCCGTTTCACAAGGCCCAGCCACCCAGAAGCGTCCCTCACCCGGCTCAGGAGATCAGAGGTTTTAAGGGAAGACCTCTGTGTTTGTGTGTGCGTGCCAGTGCATGTGTGTGTGTGCATGTCTTCACACAGCAGCCTCTTGATAACAGCGTTCCATACCAGACCTCCAGGGAGAGAAGTCAATGAGATAATGACTGCTGACAGGGAGCGGGGAACGGGGGAAAAAGAGACTGGAGAAACCTCTAATGGTGATGAAGTTGCAACAACCACATACTGTGCAGAGTGGTGTAATTGCAATTTTACATTTGAAATCATAGTAATTATGAGATATATGTGGACCTAAGCTGTAAAAACTTCTCACATTGAATATTGTATTATCTTTTATTTACCTTTTGTATTTGTACAATACTTCAAAAATACTGATGCATCACAAGGTGAAGGATACATTGAGTAAAATGTATTTATTTAGAAAAATAAATTAGAACAACACTGATTGGACATACTATAGGCAAAGTAACAAATCTACAATAAATTATTTTTCATATTTCTAAACATACCGTCCTTTTCCTATAAGATAGATGCTTGTCAATAATGCAAACACACAAATGTAGAATTAAAACGGGATTTAAGCTCAACACCATTATACTACAGAACAACAAAATAGATTGCAACTTGCCATTTGATAAGACTGAATAACATTTATTTGGAAAACATACTGCAATTGAATCTATTTTAGAAACACTTTCAGCTCTGAGATACTTAGAGCAGGGGATGAAAATGAGTTTTCACCGTTAGGATTGCTTTTGAATCAACCTTTCAATCCTTTTCCATCTGGAATGAAGCTGAACTCCCAAGTCTCTCTGTCTACTTTTCTGGCCATGCGAAGTTGTGAATCACTAACCACGTTTCAATCCAGTTCTAATGCGAGTAAAGTCATGCAATATAAAATAAATCACTACAGTTGTGAGCCTGTGATGTAATTAGGAAGTTTTGGTAAAATTGTATAAATGTTGACAGATCATTTGTTTGTTCGACATGGTGGGATCGTTTTGTGTCGGGAAAACGAATTATGCTAGACATGGCGGAGAAAACCCCTTTCCATGCAAATATTGATATAATTACCATCCTATCGGAGTAAACGTGGAGTCATGCCATATGGTGTATGGTCCTCCCACTTCGACTCGGGAAACCATGCAGTTTTATTAGGCTACCGATTAAATAAATTCTGATTAACTTCAAACGCCTTTCCAATAAATTAAGAGGGTCTTATACGGGTGATATGATGATCGATGCTTGACTGCCGTTTGACAAATAAAAAGTATCCATATTCATCTCATGTAAACATTTTTTTAAAGAGTTTAAAATGCGATGGAAACACATTGAACTTTGGATTTTGATTCGGTAAATGAAAACTTAAGCAAAAAAAGTACTTTTTTGTGCACTACCTCATCACATGCAGATTTTTTTTAATCAGCAACAAGTCCGTTTGCTAGAAACACTCCACTGATGAAAAAAAGAAATGCAAATTTTCTTTATGTGGATTTTTTTATATTTGCATGAACATCTGTTACCAATTAGATGGAAACCTGGCCACTGGGAACACTATTTACACCTCACTGTGGTGCTTAATCATATTAGCTAGCATGTAGTAAGTGAAATAATACATTTCACACCTCAGAATGGTGGGTCACCATGTAGGACAGTTTCCCTTTCCCAAAACAGTATATGGATGCCACTGCCCACTGAGTTGCCAGTAAAACATAACCAAGCATACAAGATCTGACAAACAGAATTTCATGATTGAGCGCCAATGCAATTGCCAAGGAGTAATTTTATGGGCAATCAAGGGTGTATTTACTCTGATGTATCAATCAGCAGGAAGTGTTTTTCCCACTTCCTGGGGACAAGGCTCAGTGGGAAACATCCTGTATCTCACTGAGGTACAGGGTGTTTTATCTGCTCATACAGGCAGATAAATTGCAAACACTGGGGGGGTCATTTTCTGTTCGCATTCGACCATTACAAATTGGAAAACAAAACAAACACCTCTTGCACTTCGCTCAATATTTTATGTTTTATGTATCTGAGCTATTATAGACTATGGTGAAATCTTTCATATTCTATAATATCATTATAGTCACATGTATTACAGTTGTGCTCTGTATTGAAACTCACTACAGACCCATTTTAGTGTAAGCTATTTAACAGCTGAGGTATAATCAACAATAATACCCCTTTTGCCCACCCATACAAGCACAGGGAATATTGGATCCATCATCCGTTATTTCAACTGTTCCATTAGAGCACTTAGCTCCATAATGAATTGTCTGATACCGATTCTCCCATGAATTACAATCACAAAGACCCCCGCGGTACAGAAATATAAATACGTATGATTATCTTACTGTGGAAAACTTTTTAAAATATTGAAAATGTTGAGATTCAATACTTACTGGTAATAAATGTAGCTTCTTACAAAGCAAATTAAATTTTACACTGCGTTATTACAAGCATAATCTAAAAAGCAGGAGACCAGACACTCAACAGATGCACATGGACTGTTTACCTGTACATATGAATACCACTTCTTGTGTTCTCATTACAAGTGTTATCAATCACTCTCAACCATTGTGTCCTGTAGCCTGTCAGTCTATTTGGTTCCATCAAAACACAGTAGTATCAGTTAACACTAGTCTGGTGATTGAAGTCAGAGGAACGGATGAGAAACTGAGGCTGGAATTCAAATCCGCCATAGATAATGTTATTGCAGTGTCTTTGTTTACCAACTAAGCTACTGCCCATGGACCAACCACTTCTTATTCTGTAAACTGGACGCATCTACAATAGTTAAAACCATTCAGTGATTTTATTTGTCTATGGGGAAAAGAGCTATACTGCGTAAATACAACAATAGAATACTTTATTACCATCCAGAAGGAATTTGTCTTGCTCAATCAAATTGCAGGTTCTATCGAATTCAGCCCTGAGTGGTGGATTTATTGTGCAGCGTCCTACACATTCTAATGCTCAAGACATTTAAGGCCAGGGTATTGATTGAAGTCCTTAATGTGGGTCCAGGCTGTAGTCAGCCCAGATCCTGTCACACAGGCCATGGGGCCTCGAGAAAGAATCTGGGCTGACTACAGCCTAGACCCACATTAAGGACTTCAATCGATACCCTGGACCAGTGGTTCTCCAACCTCTCCCCGGGGAACACCAGACTCTTCACAATTTTGTTGTAACCCTGAACTACTGTAACTCACCAGATTCACATAGTCAAGGGCTTGATGATTAATTCACTATTTGAATCAGGTGTGCAAGCTGTGGAATAGTTCAAATACATTGAACAGCTGGGGGTCCCCGGTGAGAGGTTTGAGAACCCCTGCCCTAGACAGCCTGACATTTCCAGCATCTCCCAGCTACGATAGATCCCTCAGATAGCCATTTCCAGCTCAGCCTCTTTTAGTCATGTCTGCATTACTTCACACAATAGTTCTACTTAATCGGTTTCAGCCTTTAGCAGATCTTAGATGAGGGGACCGGGGCTAGGGGAAATGTTTGAAATGGGTTTGAAACAGTTGGGCTGCTGTCTGATTTTACAGACTTCCTTACGATTGTAGCTCACTCAAGAGGATCAGGTGAAAGCTTAGCAGACAACACAACCAATCCCATTTCTGTCATTTGTCTGGTACCCAGCGCCCCCCTCTCTGTGGCCTCCCTGTTGATGGCGGAGTACATTGATTCAGTTTTATGGTACTTTTCCCTGACATTTTGCAATGTGGTGTAGAGAGCAGTATGTTGAGACCTGAAATTAGTTCCTGGTTCGGGGGCCCCATGGCGGCTGGAGCCCCAAAGCGACCGCTTACGTCGCACGCTTGGAAGCGGCCCTGGTTGTACCACATTAACAAAGCAACAAAACAAAACCTTTTCAGTAAAGAACGTACAGCAAGAGTATTCACATGGGGGTTAACTTGACTTGTAGAAAAGTTTCATGTTGAGTACAGACCCTGGCATTTATTATAATTTATCATGTACTGTGGTTGTGATCAGATGAGTGGTGTAGAGGCATCACTGGGAAGTGTTGACCTCTGCTGGACACTCTCCTGTGGCTCCTTAATAACAGACCCCACATCTATACTGCCATTGGATGGCTTTGTACGGGAACCACGGGAACTGGCCCTAAGGACAGGTAAGAAAGGGCTGGTCTCTGAGGTGATGACGATGCTGGGAATCTGGCCAATCATTCCTCTCATTACGATGGCTTCTGACGAATCACCAGCCTGTCGAAGTCAAACAAAAGGTGAGATGAGAAACAATGAACATAAATTGCCAAATTATAGATTTTTGCACCCAATTATCTATGCAACATGGCAATTTGGATTCCTGGTTTAATATTGTTTTCCCTAAAAGATGTTCTTGTATCCTTCGAAGCAAATCTCAAAGATATCTTTTCCTTTGTCTCCAGCAAAGTCATGTTTTTGGGGTATGGGAGAAAAGGGACAAAAGATAGAGCTAGAAACACCATATTTTATGACAAACAATTTATATACAGTATGTCCTCTACTATTAGCAACTGTAATTTCCTTTCTAGGGTAAATTAGTTGAAATTAAATACACAGAGAACAGAACGAACGGAACATTACTTTTGTGCCTGACGGCGGGGCGGGTATTAAAGGCGCTACATGGTCAACACGACATTTGCATTGGCCATGCAGCATTTACCGTGATACAGCCTCTACAAAAGTCAGGGCATTCAGACTTATGGCGCTTCGCGGCGCAGCGCAGAGCTGTCGAGTAAAACTGTTGTCAAGGGAGTGAGTTCGTATTTATATAGTGCCACCCACCCCCACCTATAGTCAACCAATCATGTCAATGGAGCCCTCGGCATTGTTACAACATTTGTGAGGCGCACAGGGATACAGTACCGAGTTCAATTTGGCTTATGCATGCCTCCAGACTCCTCAATTGCGTCACACCTTCTATAAGGAGCGTCAGACCACATTTCGGATCAAGCATAAATTGGCTTTAACACAGCTTTGGAACGGAAGTAACAGCTGGCAAGAAGTGCACAATATCTGTCTTATCGCCATGTTTATGGTTTGTAATGCTCATTACTTTAAACAAATGTACTATTAGAAATAATTTCATGTTTGTGTCGATTTGAATAATTCATGCTGTAGGTTAGACATTTTAATTGAAAATAAACCATGCTTCAACATCGCCTTACAATATTAATTGGACTAAAATGAATCACATCATCTCACTTCAATGGGAATGTAGTAAGATATGTTTTTCACTATTTTCAATTACTATTCATGCTTAGTCCTACCAACCAGGTGCCCTCCAGCTGTCCTTGCCATGCGCGTTACTCATGTCTTGATAGAATAAACGTTTTTATACTTTTCACAAACGGCAAACTCATCATGCTTATCACATTTCTATGGTTTGACCACCAGAATCATAATGATATATATATATTTTAACCACCAACCTGTCCATAAAAGCTTATGTGAGAAGCTGATCAATCAAGTCAATTGATTAACGCATTATTCTAATGATGCCATATGTCATTTTCAAACATTCAGTCACTTGTTGATATTTTATGAACTAGAGGAGACATTGACCTGTGCTTAAATGTTATTTTATTCCAGGTCATCAGTTAACATTGTGTTACTTTCGTCCCACCCGTATCTCCTGTAACTTCTCCCAGGTTAACACCCAAGACTAGCTATTATAATACTTGAAACCTATGCTGCCATTTAGTTAAGAAAATGACATAAGAAAATGTCCGTTTTGTTAACAACTCTACAACCAAAAAACCCTTCCAGGTCCGTTTTTTAAAACTTTTTTAAAATCTCGCTCAAAACCACTTTTTGTTGATAATTTGGCGATACGTGGGTAGACTGGGCTGTTTGTTTGTGTTTTTTTTTTGCAAGGACCTCGTCCTCCACATTAGGAATGGGATGACTTCACTATGTCATTCTAGCTTCTATGTTATCTGAGAAAAGTGTTACTTTCACCCGCCTTACTTTCATTCCGACTCTCCTCCACCTACAATCTGTATATGTAACAATGCTCTGGTTACTTAAAGGGATACTTTGGCAATGAAGCCCTTTATCTACTTCCCCAGAGTCAAATGAACACATAGATACTATTTGTATGTCTCTGCATCCAGTATGAAGGAAGTTAGAGGTAGTTTGACACGCCAATGCTAACTGGAAGCCAGTCATTGTGGTAACAGTATTTAGCAATTGCGTAACACTAGTTAGCAACTTCCTTTTTTAATAAAATGTAACCCCTATTTTACCAGGTAAGTTGACTGAGAACACATTCTCATTTACAGCAACGACCTGGGGAATAGTTACAGGGATGAATGAACCAATTGTAAGCTGGGGATGATTAGGTGACCATGATGGTATGTGGGTCAGATTGGGAATTTAGCCAGGACACCAGGGTTAACACCCCAACTCTTACAATCAGTACCATGGGATTTTTAGCGACCACAGAAAGTCAGGACACCCGTTTTAACATCCCATCTGAATAACAGCACCCTATACAGGGAAATATTCCCAATCACTGCCCTGTGGCATTGGGATATTATTATTATTTGTATTTCTTTTGACCTGAGGAAAAGGTGTCTCCTACTGGCCCTCCAACACCACTTCCAGCAGCATCTGGTCTCCCATCCAGGACCAACCTGCTTAGCTTCATAAGCAAGCCAGCAGTGGGATGCAGGGTGGGATGCAGGGTGGTGTGCTTCTGGTAAAGCAGAAACCAACAATGAGTTCATCTGAATCTGGGGAAGTAGGAAAAGGGCTTCATTGCCAAAATCCTGAAGTATCCCTGTCAGACAAGAAGGTTACAGCAACAACAGTAGGGAGGTTTTTGGTGGAGAATGGGTGGGCACATAACGCAAACCTCTAGCAATCCAAAGGTTGCATGTTCAAATTGTGTCAGGGACAACTTAAGTATCTTAGCTTATTAACAACTTTAGCTAACCACAGCCATAACTATTTGCAACTATGTAGCATGTTAGCTAACCCTTACCCCTAACCTAGCTAACATTAGCCACAAATGCTAACGGCATTTGTATGACCACAAAGACGTATGATACTATAAGACTGCTTTTCCACCACCGGACCATTCGTAACATATCATAAAATTGGAGGAAGTACTGTAATATATCATCAGAAATGGAGGGACTCAAGAAAAGTAATATAATGTGAATGAGTGTGAGAAAGTATTGTTGTCTCTGCAGCTCAGAGTGAAAGTCTGTCTCACGTCATTACAATCTGCCACTGCTGTTCCTGCTCTGACATTATCAGCACTGACTACAAATTAAAGAGCAAGTGGCAATATTTCTCCCCCTGTAGGCCTAGCCTGCCATGAGGCATGTCACAGAACAGTTAATTATGTCTCTCATTGATAAGGATGGTTAATCTGCTGTGACATTTGAGATTAAACTGCAGTGATTTAATAAGGCCGTGTCATCCACATGCCTGCTGTCTGCTCATGGCCAAACCCTGCCAGACCTCACAGGAATGCATTAGCATCCGTCAACACTAAACACACTGAGGCTAAGGCGGAAATAAAAATGATGAATCGTCTTTGGCTAAGGAAGACACTATGGGAACCCATCACCTAGCTGGGTTAAAAAACAGGGAAGACATGTAATGTTATATTGCAGACTCAGCCAAGGTTTAGCAGTGCTGCTTTTTTGTCTATTGGAGGTAGGTAATGGCCACACTGGTCGATACAAAACAAGCAGAATTGACTGACACTTTTGACTCATTATGAGTACTTACAGCTAGAGGCAAGCTGCAGTCCCTGTGGCCTATACCTGTCATGGAAATGTCATTCAGAGCTCTA
The DNA here is from genome assembly GCF_021184085.1 of Oncorhynchus gorbuscha. Classification (NCBI taxonomy): domain Eukaryota; kingdom Metazoa; phylum Chordata; class Actinopteri; order Salmoniformes; family Salmonidae; genus Oncorhynchus; species Oncorhynchus gorbuscha. The sequence continues at coordinate 67,435 of NW_025744754.1, forward strand.
GAAGATACACAATTCAGGACTTTGAGGTTGGTTCCTGCTATCATAATGAGTGACATTATAATTATGCTGTGAGTCACTTCAATGTTACACTCAATTAAATACCAGTCACATGTAAGTAAAGGGTTTCTAACACAATTTAATTTTATCTTGAATGGGCGGATGGCGACCACAATAATCAGTCCATGTGACACGGTATTACGCATCTCCAAACATCTATCAAGTCACACCACAGATCACTTGTTACCAAGGCCCAAAGCTTTTAGTCCATCTGAAACACTCAGGTTTAACTCAACCATTAAATTAAGAGACAAAGAGGATTTTCTAATTCAACCTGAAAGAGCAAATGTCCCTAAAAACCAACTAATCCCTTTGAAAATGGCCTATGTGGCATCAATATGAGTCAGAAACATTTATTCTAGTGTAAATATTGACTACAAAGTGTAGTGTAAATAGGATCATTTTGGTCATAGTCATTCTCGCCTAAAACAGAGTTTGGAACGAGTAAATGAAGGTTGGGTTTGGATTACAATTATGTCAACAAATCATGCCCCCTTTTGCCAAACTCCACATGCAAATCGCCTCTTCACTTCCCTTCATTGAATTGGGCTCCGTTGATTCATCGCCCCCAACATGTTCAAAGGATCATGGCCATTTTAGACTGAAAAGCCCTACACCGAATGACCATGAAATGCAGGATTTTGATTATCATTATCATTATCATGGCTAGCATAGCTGAAGTTCACTAGCTCGCTGGCTAATGTTAGCGTACCTCAATACAACTCAGATTTTGATGGAAACAGGATAACATTTCAAAATATTATATTTTTTTGTCATTATTGTGATGTGGCCAGATTGACTTTAGATGCACTATAACCTTAGCCAGCTAACTAAGATTGAGGGAACCACTGTATACTAGCTAGGTAACATTAGTATTGCTAGCTATTTTTGACTAACTTTGCTAGTAACAGTAATGGCAAAGTTGTTTCCTACTAATTTGCCAACTTTAGCAATATCATTGTATTTCCATGTCACTAAATGAGTGTAATTTAGACGAAACAGTCACATTAGCCACCGAGGTGCAACCCATGTAAATGGCAGAAATAAATATTGGATGCAGCCATGTTGCCACTAGCTAACTCTTTTCTGACTACAACAGTTGACTAACTAGCAGCAACAAACTCAAACCAACCCAGGGCCATAGCAAAATATGTCACAGTTGATTGCATAGTGCAAATCTAATCCAACGGAGCCAGTCAGTCTACATCTGTAAAGCATTAAATTAGCTTCCAAACAAGATTGTTATTTCTCAAGTTGTCTTATAATTGAGGGAGGATGACAATTGTTGACCCTGTTTTTCTGTTGTACAAGGTGCAGAGAGGGGGGTGCCAGACTGATCTCCTGGTCGTGAACAGATTCTACCAGAAGCAGACCTACCGAAGGAGTAAGGTGGGTATCATAACATGTCCGTCAATGTGATTGCAACGGTTTACCGACATCCGAAAATAATTTCATTCACTGTTTCACTTGCTATTTTCACAACTTGTCAGACAAGACCTAAGAAAAAAAATGTGTCATGCGACACAAGTACCCTTGTGACACCTCCTCCGCTGTCTCGTTCGACTTCTGAAAAGGACACGCCACTATGAGGCCTCTGATAGCGACTCCAACAAGGGCTGGTCATTTGTCTTATGTAAAACGTTGTGTTAAAAAATACCTGGCTTGATAAATTAGCAGGTTCATTCCCCAGCCAAGCAGATACAACTAGTAGAATACTTTTGGTTGTGAAATGTATTTGCAAAAAGCTTTGTCCTTTCTAAAGAACAAAATGTAATTTACCACTTGGCTGTCTATTTTATCACCCTATCATAGGTACTCCCAGTCAACACCACCTCATAAAATTGTCATCTGCAGTTGTTCGAGAGATGTCCAGTTAGCAGCCGAACATGCAGCATAGAGAAGACCAGCAAGGGGGCCCTCATCAGCACCATGCAGACACCCTCTCTGTGAGCGTTTTTATGAATGGAACAGTAGCCACATGTTGGCAAGTATCCAGCCAGCAACCTTCACCTGTCAGAGGCAACAGCTTTCACATGGTTATCATTTGTACACATACAGAAGGTAACCCACTTCATTTCTTTGATACATTTGATAACCCAATTGTGAAACATAAAATCATCTAAAAAGACACTATTCATTGCTTTTTCTTTTTTTTTTTTACTTCTTAGATGCATATAATGTCCAGGTCATAACCTAGTGTGGTGGAACCAGCCTGATTGTCTGAAGTGAAATAGAAAGGTAAACACAGTGATCAGGTTGGTTCCACCAGGTTATTCAAAACCACCATTGGTAATGTGATCAGTGCTCTGTGTGTGTGTGTGTGTCATCTATCCCTGACTGCCATTGATAATAGAACAGTGACTGTGTTCAGAGATGCATGAGATGCAGCGAGAACTGGGTCCAGAGTGTCTGGGATGATGGCGTTGATGTGAGCCATCACCAGCCTTTCAAAGCATTTCATGGCTACAGATGCGAGTGCTATGTGGTGATAGTCATTTAGACACGTTACCTTGGTGTTTTTGGGCAGAGGGACTATGGCGTTTTGCTTGAATCATGTAGGCATTACAGACAGTCAGAGAGAGGTTGAAAATGTCAGTGATGACACTGGTCAGCGAGTACATGTCCTGGTAATCCGTCTGGCTCTGTGGCCTTGTGAATGTTAACCTGTTTAACTTTTTACTGCAATGGGCTAAATCAGGGTCACACAGAGTATTTCTTGGTCGTCTTAAACAAATCTATTTTGAAACAAACAAAAACACCTCAGACATATGGTTATGGGCTTTAAAAAAAGAAGAGACCTGTACCGGATATAGAGTTGAAATGTATTACATTTTGAGTTTACATAATATTGTAATGGCATCCCAATAATACACTTCATATACATCTCAGAAGACTGAAATATAACAAAACCGTTTCGCATTGAAACACCGGATTTTCAGCAGCTTTTTTGAGAGAATGTTTATTAATTTTGAAATTATGAAATATATTAATAATGTTTCACCCATGAGGCCACTAGGTAATTTGACTGTAGAAAATGGCTTCGGAGACTGTGATCACACAGTAGTCCGGAAAAGCTGGTGCTCTAATGCATTTCAGATAGAGCATAAACCAGCATTGGCCGACCCCTACCGCATTAGAAGTTCAAATCGGATATAGAAAGTGTAGGCTCTATCGATGATAGAAATAATGACATTCTAATGCATGTTGTCGTGTGAATTTGCATTGGGGGGGGGGGGTTATAGCCTATCAGTCTAATCAAAGTGTAGACAATAGAACATCACGCATTTGAGTGTTTGAGTGTATAAAGTCGGCTGTGGCTTCGTTACCTTGTCATGGACACTGCATCCAATGGCAGTGTCTGCGATATGGTAACGCAAGGAACTGCTTGTGATGGCTCTAACACGGCTACATCAACTGATATGTGGATGTCGGCTAGCGCGGATCTGATAGAATCTAGTGCCTTGGTGGGGTCAAACCTCTGAATACTGTAATACTGCAGCTCCAACCCAGATGAAAGGCTTTTCAGAGTGAGTGAACAAGGGCAAATGCACCAAAGGGGGACAGTTAATGAACAGTGAGATCGAATCTCTGTCAATAATTGTATCATCATTTACATTTACATTTAAGTCATTTAGCAGACGCTCTATTCCAGAGCGACTTACAAATTGGTGCATTCACCTTATGACATCCAGTGGAACAGCCACTTTACAATAGTGCATCTACATATTTTAAGGGGGGGGGGGGGTGAGAAGGATTACTTTATCCTATCCTAGGTATTCCTTAAAGAGGTGGGGTTTCAGGTGTCTCCGGAAGGTGGTGAGGGAGTTTGTTCCACCATTGGGGAGCCAGAGCAGCGAAGTTTTGACTGGGCTGAGCGGGAACTGAACTTCCTCAGTGGTAGGGAGGCGAGCAGGCCAGAGGTGGATGAACGCAGTGCCCTTATTTGGGTGTAGGGCCTGATCAGAGCCTGGAGGTACTGAGGTGCCGTTCCCCTCACAGCACCGTAGGCAAGCACCATGGTCTTGTAGCGGATGCGAGCTTCAACTGGAAGCCAGTGGAGAGAGCGGAGGAGCGGGGTGACGTGAGAGAACTTGGGAAGGTTGAACACTAGACGGGCTGCGGCGTTCTGGATGAGTTGTAGGGGTTTAATGGCACAGGCAGGGAGCCCAGCCAACAGCGAGTGGCAGTAATCCAGACGGGAGATGACAAGTGCCTGGATTAGGACCTGCGCGGCTTCCTGTGTGAGGCATGGTCGTACTCTGCGGATGTTGTAGAGCATGAACCTACAGGAACGGGCCACCGCCTTGATGTTAGTTGAGAACGACAGGGTGTTGTCCAGGATCACGCCAAGGTTCTTAGCGCTCTGGGAGGAGGACACAATGGAGTTGTCAACCGTGATGGCGAGATCATGGAACGGGCAGTCCCTCCCCGGGAGGAAGAGCAGCTCCGTCTTGCCGAAGTTCAGCTTGAGGTGGTGATCCGTCATCCACACTGATGTCTGCCAGACATGCAGAGATGCGATTCGCCACCTGGTCATCAGAAGGGGGAAAGGAGAAGATTAATTGTGTGTCGTCTGCATAGCAATGATAGGAGAGACCATGTGAGGTTATGACAGAGCCAAGTGACTTGGTGTATAGCGAGAATAGGAGAGGGCCTAGAACAGAGCCCTGGGGGACACCAGTGGTGAGAGCGCGTGGTGAGGAGACAGATTCTCGCCACGCCACCTGGTAGGAGCGACCTGTCAGGTAGGACGCAATCCAAGCGTGGGCCGCGCCGGAGATGCCCAACTCGGAGAGGGTGGAGAGGAGGATCTGATGGTTCACAGTATCGAAGGCAGCCGATAGGTCTAGAAGGATGAGAGCAGAGGAGAGAGAGTTAGCTTTAGCGGTGCGGAGCGCCTCCGTGATACAGAGAAGAGCAGTCTCAGTTGAATGACTAGTCTTGAAACCTGACTGATTTGGATCAAGAAGGTCATTCTGAGAGAGATAGCGGGAGAGCTGACCAAGGACGGCACGTTCAAGAGTTTTGGAGAGAAAAGAAAGAAGGGATACTGGTCTGTAGTTGTTGACATCGGAGGGATCGAGTGTAGGTTTTTTCAGAAGGGGTGCAACTCTCGCTCTCTTGAAGACGGAAGGGACGTAGCCAGCGGTCAGGGATAAGTTGATGAGCGAGGTGAGGTAAGGGAGAAGGTCTCCGGAAATGGTCTGGAGAAGAGAGGAGGGGATAGGGTCAAGCGGGCAGGTTGTTGGGCGGCCGGCCGTCACAAGACGCGAGATTTCATCTGGAGAGAGAGGGAGAAAGAGGTCAGAGCACAGGGTAGGGCACTGTGAGCAGAACCAGCGGTGTCGTTTGACTTAGCAAACGAGGATCGGATGTCGTCGACCTTCTTTTCAAAATGGTTGACGAAGTCATCTGCAGAGAGGGAGGAGGGGGGAGGGGGAGGAGGATTCAGGAGGGAGGAGAAGGTGGCAAAGAGCTTCCTAGGGTTAGAGGCAGATGCTTGGAATTTAGAGTGGTAGAAAGTGGCTTTAGCAGCAGAGACAGAGGAGGAAAATGTAGAGAGGAGGGAGTGAAAGGATGCCAGGTCCGCAGGGAGGCGAGTTTTCCTCCATTTCCGCTCGGCTGCCCGGAGCCCTGTTCTGTGAGCTCGCAATGAGTCGTCAAGCAACGGAGCGGGAGGGGAGGACCGAGCCGGCCTGGAAGATAGGGGACATAGAGAGTCAAAGGATGCAGAAAGGGAGGAGATGAGGGTTGAGGAGGCAGAATCAGGAGATAGGTTGGAGAAGGTTTGAGCAGAGGGAAGAGATGATAGGATGGAAGAGGAGAGAGTAGCGGGGAGAGAGAGCGAAGGTTGGGACGGCGCGATACCATCCGAGTAGGGGCAGTGGGGAAGTGTTGGATGAGAGCGAGAGGGAAAAGGATACAAGGTAGTGGTCGGAGACTTGGAGGGGAGTTGCAATGAGGTTAGTGGAAAAACAGCATCTAGTAAAGATGAGGTCGAGCGTATTGCCTGCCTTGTGAGTAGGGGGAAGGTGAGAGGGTGAGGTCAAAAGAGGAGAGGAGTGGAAAGAAGGAGGCAGAGAGGAATGAGTCAAAGGTAGACGTGGGGAGGTTAAAGTCGCCCAGAACTGTGAGAGGTGAGCCGTCCTCAGGAAAGGAGCTTATCAAGGCATCAAGCTCATTGATGAACTCTCCGAGGGGACCTGGAGGGCGATAAATGATAAGGATGTTAAGCTTGAAAGGGCTGGTAACTGTGACAGCATGAAATTCAAAGGAGGCGATAGACAGATGGGTAAGGGGAGAAAGAGAGAATGACCACTTGGGAGAGATAAGGATCCCGATGCCACCACCCCGCTGACCAGAAGCTCTCGGGGTGTGCGAGAACACGTGGGCGGACGAAGAGAGAGCAGTAGGAGTAGCAGTGTTATCTGTGGTGATCCATGTTTCTGTCAGTGCCAAGAAGTCGAGGGACTGGAGGGAGGCATAGGCTGAGATGAACTCTGCCTTGTTGGCTGCAGATCGGCAGTTCCAGAGGCTACCGGAGACCTGGAACTCCACGTGGGTCGTGCGCGCTGGGACCACCAGATTAGGGTGGCAGCGGCCACGCGGTGTGGAGCGTTTGTATGGTCTGTGCAGAGAGGAGAGAACAGGGATAGACAGACACATAGTTGACAGGCTACAGAAGAGGCTACGCTAATGCAAGGAGATTGGAATGACAAGTGGACTACACGTCTCAAATGTTCAGAAAGTTAAGCTTACGTAGCAAGAATCTTATTGACTAAAATGATTAAAATGATACAGTACTGCTGAAGTAGGCTAGCTGGCAGTGGCTGCGTTGTTGACACTACACTAATCAAGTTGTTCCGTTGAGTGTAATAGTTTCTACAGTGCTGCTATTCGGGGGCTAGCTGGCTAGCTAGCAGTGTTGATTACGTTACGTTACGTTGCGTTAAAAGAACGACAACAATTATCTTTGATACACAGACGCTATGTAGCTAGCTATGTAGCTAGCTACGATCAAACAAATCAAACCGTTGTGCTGTAATGAAATGAAATGAAAAATGTGATACTACCTGTGGAGCGAAGCGGAATGCGACCAGGTTGTTGAGTGCGGAAGTTCTATTCAGTAGACGTTGGCTAGCTGTTGGCTAGCTAGCAGTGTCTCCTACGTTAAGGACGACAAATAGCTGGCTAGCTAACCTCAGTAAATTAAGATAATCACTCTAAGACTACACGCTCTAAACTACACAATTATCTTGGATACGAAGACAGCAAAGACAACTATGTAGCTAGCTAACACTACACTAATCATTTTATAACAATATGTTGTAAAGACATTTCCTGGAGTGATTTTCAGTTGATCCGTTGTAACATCCTGTCTGTAATGAGGTGCCAGATTAGTTTAGGAGTCATGCGATTGGCTCACACAAATCCAGGGTTGCATTCCAAGCCAAAATATGGTTTAATTAACCCCCTAAAGTCTATTAACGGACCGGTGTGTCAATGTAAGAAACATTATTAAAAGATCCCATCAAAATCCATCAGTTTAAGTTAGATAGCTGTTTTTTTGCATGGGCTGCGTCTCAATCCACCACATCCTCCTCTGTCGCCCTTCCGCAATCTGATGTGGAAAATGACAGAGCTAGAGCGCTGTTTGTCAGCCCAGAAGACATCCTGAAAATCTGTATTCGTGCAAAAACGTCTGTAGCATCTGAGCGGTTTGGCCTAATAATATGACCACTCCATTGAAAGGGGGGACTCTCACAAATATGGTGGTGTTCGCCATTTTGTTCTACGATCCCCACAAGCCCTACATGACTCGTCTGAAGTTGGTAACGCCCAAAACATTTGGGCTACAAACTAAAGGTAACCCATACAAATGAATGGAAGTATGGAAATAGTTTTGTGCCAAAAAGAAAAAGGGGTTAAATATTTCCTGGGCTTTATTATATCTCCTAGATATAGGACATACACTTCAAAACCGTATTACTTACGATTTATTTTCTTTTTCTATTTTATGAATGTGTTATTTAACACTTTAAGGCCAAATTCAATATTTTAGAAAGGCCAACGGCTTAGCATTTAGATTTGTGGCAGATTAGAGAGAAATCCTTTCTGATGGAAATTTGGACTTAGTTCTTGCCTAGTCTTATTGCATTACAGTAAAGACAGATTGGTGAAGCTGTTTTCAAGTGTGTTACTGTTTGATTAGGTGTTTCTCAGGTAGAGGCACTGAATATTAGGTACCATTGGTGAGATTAACGTGTATTGATGTTAGGAGTTGAGCATGTGATAGAATTAAAAGTCTCAATAATAACTAAATAATAATACAGAATCATAATGTATACCAGTAAGTAATATGCTATTCATTAATCTACATTTTGATAATATGATCTGTGTGTTCTATTGTCTGATATCTGATCTGAGTTTGATTGGTTATACCTAGGAATTCATATAGGGGCACATGGGGCTTCCCAAGTCACTCATTACAAGTGACTTGAAGCCGAAGCTACATATCTGTGTGATTTATTTCTATACTTCAGGATTATAACACATAAGTACTAGTGAGGTGAGATTTTTTTTTTTACTTGATGTTGACTCTTAGTGACCTCTACTGTGTTAGACAACCATTCACACTGTTCTGCCTTTAGAGCCCAAAATATCCTCCGCGCATTCAGAACATTGTCAAACATGTGGAAGGGAACAGAGAGCAGGCTTGCCGCTTGACTTGACCTTGCCCTGATGTGTTAGTTACCTTCTCAAAAATGCCAGAGTCGTTGCTCTTCATCTTGGAGTTGAAGCTGGAGGAGCTGTAAGGCTTGAGGGCTGGTAGCTCGGTTGTGTCCTTGCTGATATCACAGGACAACTGGCGGCTAGCCGGCCTGGAGCCCATACTGGAGAGGTCAGCCTCGGTATCTGTCCAGCCCTGGGAGAAGGACCATTACATAACCGTCAGATAGACACCTGGACAGACAGACAAAGACACATACATGTATCAGGACATATTTATCCGTACCGATTCGCTGTCGGAGGCGGAGGAGAGACGGGACTTGACGGTGCTGGTGCGGCGTAAGCGATCGCTGATGTCGGAGGTCTGGCTGGTGACAGTGGAGCGTCTGGTGGACATGAAGCTGCTGTCGGTGGAGCGCAGGTCACGTCTACGTACACACAGCAACACACCCAGACATGGGATGTACTTGGCTATGGCCATCCTGAAGACAGAATGGAGCGGGGAAAATAAGGAGATGTACCCACATTAAAAAATACTACAGTTTACTATCGAATACCACAATACTTAGTATCCCTCGATCATGTGTAGTACTTTTATTATAGAATGTCAGTTTCCCAACCCTGGTCCGCAAGTACCCCCAACAGTACACATTTTTGTTGTAGCCCTTGACAAACACACCTCCTTAAGCTCATTGAGGGCTTGATGAGTAATTGACAAGTTGAATCAGGTGTCCTTGTCCATGGTTGCAATAAAACAAATGTGCTGTTGGGTGTACTCAACGACCGGGGTTTGGAAACACTCCTGTAGTATACTACAGTAAATACTACTGTATTATCCACACAAAAAACACTGTAGTAAATTCTACAGTAATGGCCGCAAAAACAGTACACTTTTTAAATTATAGTAAATACTGCAATATTGCATTTGCAAATATCACAATTTATGCCACCCATAAGTGAGAAACTTACATGCCAACGTGAGGTATTGTAGGTAGACACAGTATGTACATGAAGGTAAAGTGACTAGGCATCAGGATTAGGGCTGTTGCGGTGACCATATTACTGCCACACCTGCAGACGTGAGTCATGACCGCAGTAAAATTCCACGTGACAGATGAGTCACTGTAATATCCTCTTATGCACTCTGGACATGCTTTTTTAGTGCCCAACTTGCTGACTACCATCAGGTCCTAATGGGCTGGAACTCAGTTTTCTATTCTCCCCTCTAACCACTCTGACATCAATGCAAATGCCGTCGAAAATCACATCAAACACACATCAACAAAACAGTAGGCCTACAGTACTTTTAAAACTCACCTCACTGAAGGCTAATCAATTTGAAGAAAGAACTTCAACAGCAGGTTGAAACTGAGTGTAAAACATATTGTTTCAAAGCCTAACAACGAAATGGACAGTGCTTTCTAAGATGATGATTCATTCAAAACAACCATATGCATATTAGAGTTTATGCACATGATCAGGATAGATATTAATAAGAGTAAAATAAAGGACAAATGATGAGTGTAAAAATGTGTGTGTAATATGAGTGTTTGTCTTGTGTCGGTCGGAGTGTGTGTGTTATGTGTGGGCATATGTAGCGTATGTATGTGGGTTTTGTGTGGGAGTGTCAATGTAGTGTGTGTGAGTGTGTATATGGTTTGTATATATAGTCTAGTGAGTGTGAGTAGGGTCAGTGATTAGCCAGGGGCCTGATGTATCATGTCAGAGGAAATTATGACTAACACTGAAAACCTCTGGACATTCAGTACTACAGTGGCCTTCCATTCTAACCCCCCTCTCACCGGCGGTGTATTCATGTTACCTGATGAAATTGCTATACAATATAATCTTGTTGCCATCTGATGCACAGTCAAATGTCATTTAAAAAATCAACACAGCAAAGCTCTCCCTCTCTGCCATGCCCAAATTGTATTGCTGCTGATGATATCTGGAAATTTGCATGTACACCCTGGCCTGTCTACTGTTGCTAGACCCAATTCTGACTTGTTCTCAGATTTCGGGCTTCACAGATTTCTGCCCTCGGAAAACCTTGGGTTTTCTTCAAGTTAACACTAGAAGCTTATGACCTGAAATGGATCAATTGGAAGTCTGGGTTCACAGCTCCAATCTAGATGTGTTGGTCATTACTGAGACATGATTAAGAATGAGTGTTCTAAAACACTGATTAGAATATTTCTGGTTATAACCTTCTTCTGCCAGACAGATCTTCCAAATGTGGTGGAGTGGCAATCTTTACCAAGGAACACCTTCAGTGCTCGGTTGTCTCCACCAAGTCTGTCCCCAAACAATCTGATTTGCTGGTTTTAAGCATTCATCTTTCAAATAGCTCTTTGTTGACTGTTGCTTGGTGTTCAAGTTAAATCAAATTGTATTGGTCACATACACGTGATTAGCAGATGTTATTGCTCTGAGCTCAACTTTGTTATCCAAAGACTGAACATTAGCAAGTAATATACACGGAAGCGGTGGGTGGTGTGCACACCTCCTAAGAATCAGCTTGATTCCCTTTGTCGAAGATGCTTGGACCTTCTTTTTTATATTTTCAGTGGTTTTGTTAACTAGCATGCCCCCATAAAGAAAATTAGAATTAAAACAGGTTCAGATCTTTGTTCAACCGTGATCTGGCAGAGTTACTCCACCTCAAGAACACTATTTGGCGAAAGGCTCGGCACACAAATACTTAGGCTGACTGGCAAATGTGAAATAAGTTCAGGCAAATAGGAAATAAGTGCACTCAGGCTATCCGGAAGGCCAAAGTAAGTTACTGTACTTTAAGGAGCAGTTCTCTCTCTGTGGGTCTAACCCCAAGAAGTTCTGGAAAACGGCGAAAGACCTAGAGAATTAACCCTCCTCTTCACAGCTGCCCATGTCCCTTAATGTTGATGATGTGGTTGTTACTGACAAGGAGCGTATGGCTGAGCTCTTTAATCGTCACTTCAAGTCAGGATTCCTAAATTCCTAAACTGGCCATCTCTGAATACCCAACGCAAGACTCACTGGTTGATGCTTATTTATAAAACCTTCTCAGGCCTCATGCCCCCCTATCTGAGATACCTACTACAACCTTCATCCTCCATTATACAACACCCGTTCAGCCAGTCGCATTCTGTTAAATGTCCGCAAAGTACACATGTCCCTGGGTCATTCCTCTTTTCAGTTCGCTGCAGCTAGCGACTGGAACGAGCTGCAAAAAAAAAACACTCAAACTGGACAGTTTTATCTCCATCTCTACATTCAAAGACTCAATCATAGATGCTTTTACTGACACTTGTGGCTGCACCTCGTGATTATTGTCGTCTCTATCTTTTTGCCCTTGTGCTGTTATCTGTGCCTAACAATGTTTGTACCATGTTTGTGCTGCTACCATGTTGTGCTGCTGCCATGTTGTGTTGCTTCCGTATTGTTGCCATGTTGTGTTGCTACCATGCTGTGTTGTCATGGGTTGCTGCCATGCTCTGTTGTTGTCTTAGGACTCTCTTTATGTAGTGTTGTGGTGTTGCTCTTGTCGTGATGTGTGTTTTGTCCTACATTTTTATTTGTAATCCCCCGTCCCTGCAGGAGGCCTTTCGCCTCTTGGTAGGCAGTCATTGTATGTAAGAATTTGTTCTTAATTGAGTTGCCTAGTAAATCAAAGTTTAGTAAAAATACTGCATGTTCACTACCAGTCAAATCCTGCATGTTCACTGCACGTTCAAATCCCCCATCTGACAAGGTACAAATCTGTCGTTCTGCCCCTGAACAGGCAGTTAACCCACTGTTCCTAGGCCTCCATTGAAAATAAGAATTTGTTCTTAACTGACTTGCCTAGTTAAATAAAGGTAAAAAATAAAAAAGCCTTAGAACACCTACTCATTAAAGGGTTTTTCTTCATTTTTTGTTATGTTCTGCATTGTAGAATAATAGTGAAGACATCAAAACCATGAAATAACACATATGGAATCATGTAGTAACCAAAAAAGTGTTAAACAACTCAAAATATATTGTATATTTGAGATTCGTCAAATAGCCACCCTTTGCCTTGATGACAGCTTTGCACACTCTTGGCATTCTCTCAACCAGCTTCACCTGGATTGCTTTTCCAACAGTCTTTAAGGAGTTCCCACATATGCTGAGCACTTGTTGGCTGCTTTTCCTTCACCCTGCTGTCCAACATCCTAAACCATCTCAATTTTGTTGAGGTCTGGATATTGTGTAGGCCAGGTCATCTGATGCAGCACTCCATCACTCCCCTTCTTGGTAAAATAGCCCTTACACAGCCTGGAGGCGTATTGGGTCATTGTCTTGTTGAAAAACAAATGATAGTCCCACTAAGCTCAAACCAGATGGGATGGTGTATTGCTGCAGAATGTTGTGGTAGCCATGCTGGTTAAGTGTGCCTGAATTCTAAATAAATCACTGACAGTGTCACCAGCAAAGCACTTCTACACAATAACACCTCCTCCTCCATGCTTTACGGTGGGGAAATACACATGCAGAGATCATCCGGTTACCCACACCGCATCTCACAAAGACATGACGGTTGGAACCAAAAATATCAAATTTGGACTCCAGACCAAAAGACACATTTCCACCGGTCTAATGTCCATTGCTCGTGTTTCTTGGCCGTGTTTAGTCTGATCGCTAGCTAGCAGGGGTTATACCCTTCCTGTCTCTCAGATTTGATAGATTCTCATGGGATGGAATGGTTCACTGGGGTAGTATCACATTGGTGTAATAAAAACGGAAAAATAGCTCTTTGACTTTTGTTGCTCAATGGGATTCCCAAATGGGGTTCGGCTGCGTAAGAAGATTTGCCTCATAATGCAACCAATAGGTTTGATCTTTAATCTTTGTGGCAGCAAGACTGCGGTACCTGTACTTGGGGTGGGTGATGGCATAGATGATGGGGTTGTGAATGGCTGAAGCCTTGGCGATCACAGCAGGAACTGAGTTCATGTATGGGGTCAGAAAATCTGCATACCTACAGGAGACATGGAGAAGACAGGAAGAGAAGGGTGGTAAGCTGTGAGGCAGAATAATACAATATATAAAGTACCTGAATGGTCAAGGTTTGAAAATGTCGCTGCGGCATTGTAGTATTTGTATAGAAAGAAGTGATTTTATAAGTGGGTGTATACAGATTTAATTTTCTACAGCATAAAAATACTCCTGCAGCAATAGGAAATTATTAATTATAATCCACATAATACTTTACAACACATTTTTAGAGGTTACTACATTTTTCATAATGGAAAATCAAGTCAGAAATTTCAAAGTGGAAATACTTCAGAAGCCTTTTTAAACCTCAAATACACTACAAGTTGTACATTTCCTGTGTCTTTGCACTGTGACAGGGGAGCTCACGGACATACAGACAGTATACAGATGTTGGATCTTAATTTCATCACCATGTTGCAGGAGAACTTTTCTGCAACACATTACATTTTTACCCTGAAGTGCATTTGAGGTTTAAAAAAGCTTCTGAAGTTTGTAATTTCCTCTTTGATATTTCTAACTTGATTTTCCCTTACGAAAAATGTAGTAATCCTTACAAAAATATTTATTAATTATAATCCACATAATAATTCACATTTCCTATTGCTGCAGGATTGTTTTCATGCTGTATAAAATGGCCTCAAATTCAGGTCCTACGTTTCGGTGGAGCAAGAGCTCTGGTCGGCCGATATTCAAGATGACGAAATCCTAAGGTTGGATTTCCTCAGTCAAGTGGGAGCATGCCTAGATGTTGGAATGCTTAAACCCCAGATGAAAGACTCCGTTATGGGAGTCAGAGCAGTGGAAAAATGCAACGGCAGCCGCAGGTGACTCCGCAGGAATTTGTAGCAGACGGCCCCACAAAGATCCTTCCCCAGATGAGAAGGAGCAGCTAAAGAGGTTGTGTGTGCCCCAGCAGGTGACCAGTTGCACGATGTACGTACCTTCGGAAGCTACCCAACAAGCTGTGCGGGAACTAGGGAAGAGGTGTTTGGAAGGGCTGGAGTCTGAGCAGTGCGATAAGGTGGAAGCACTGCTTGCAGATTTGGTGGATGTATTTGCACCACGAGACAAAGAATGCCAGAAAACCAGTCTAGTCCACAACTCTATCGATACTGGCAACAATCCGTTTGGGGCCCCATCACGTGCCACTGGCGAAAAGAGAGATAGCGAAGCAGAAGATCCGGGAGATGGCTGAGACAGGGTTCATCAAGCCATCCAACAGCCCTTGGGCAGCCCCTGTAGTTCTTGTCATTGAAGAAGGACGGCTCATGGTGCTTCTGTGCAGACTACAGGCAGCTGAACCATGTGACCAGGAAGGATTCCTATCCCCTCCCGGCCCCTGAAGCCAGGCCGAAGACCACCTTCTCAATTGGACAAGGACTGTGGCAGTTCACCGTGATGCCCTTCGGGCTCTGCAACGCTGCACCAACCTTCGAGCGTCTTACGGAGCAAGTGCCGGTCACAATCCCTGCAACAGGTGTGTGGTCTACCTGAACAACCTCCTTGTGCATGCCGTATGGATCTCTGGCAAATCTGAGTGAGGAACTACTTTCCATTCGGCACGCAATATTCAAGCTCCACCCCAAGAAGTGTAATCGGGGCAGACTGAGTTGCAACTGATCCAGCCAAGTTGGTGGCAGTTCAGCACTGGCCGAACCATTAGGCTCTCTCTGAGTTAAGAAGCTGTGTTGGCCTAGCTTCTTACTACCAGAGGTTCATCAAGGACTTTGCAACAGTAGCCAGCCCTCTACACCACATTACAAACAAGGATCAGCGGTCCGACTGGCATGATGACTGAGTGGCAGTATTCGTAAACTGCGTCAGGCCCTTTTCAATTCTCCAGTTCTGGCATACCCCAAACCCCAGCACCCATTTATTGTGGACACAGATGCCCGCAATGTGGGCATTGGGGTCATTCTTTTGCTGGCCGGATGGGGAACGGGTGGTGGCCTTCTACAGTCAAAGCCTCAACCATACCGAGCGCAACAACTGTGTCTCTCCCGGCGAGAGTTGTTGGCTGTGGTCAATGCACCATAATTTCCGATCCTACCTCTACGGGACCCAGTGCCTCCTCTGTACGGACCATGCCTCACTCACCTGCCTCTTCAACTTCTGAGAGCCACAGGCCAGGTGGCTCGCTGGTTAGAAGAGGCACAGGAGTATGACTACCAGATGCAGCACGGGCTGGTCGTATCCACACAAACACTGGTGCGTTGTCTCGCCGGTCATGTGAAGAGCAAGACTGCAAGCACTGCCCACACTTGGAACAAAGGAGGGTTTCCTGCCCGCAGCGGTGGCAATTCAAGAAGCAGACTGAAGCTCAGCACCCTTGGAGGGCTGGAATGACCAAGACCTGAAGAGGGAGCAGGAAGGTGTCCCGGTGTTAGCAACTGTCCGGGGCTGGTTGGTGCTCAGCCAGCAGCCTGCCTGGAACAGATTCTTACCCCTGTCGCCCGAAACCATGGCCTACTACTCCCAGTGGGACAACCTTGCCATTCACAAAGGGGTGTTGTTTTCAAGATGAATGGAACAAACACACAACACAACTCTGTGGTGTGGCAGTTTCTGGTGCCTTATTCCATGTGTGCCCATGACCTCAGAGCTGTTCACTGGATCGGTGTGGGGAGGCCACTTCGGGTACACAAAGACCCTCTAACTCCTCCAAAGGAATGTCTCCTGGGCTGGCTGCCGCCAAGACACGGAACATTATGTGCATGTCTATGACACCTGTATGCGCATATGCCCTGTTGCAGCAAAATCAGGTGGGGGGCTCCCATGGGGCAGGTTGGTGTGGAATCCTGGGTCCTTTTCCCGTGACAGAGTCAGGCAATCGATACGTACTTGTGTACGTCAACTATTTTAGCAAGTGGCCAGAGGCCTACGCGCCACCCGACCAGGGCACCACAACCACTGCCAAAAAGCTGGTGGAGGAGATGTTCTGCCAGTTTGGAGCACCGCAAGACCTCCACAGTGATCTGGGATGGTATTTTGAAGCTAAGGTGTTGGTGATATGGACTTTGGTGATACAGCTGGCCACTCTCGCCTTCAATGACCAGAAAGACTGGGACCGACATCTGCCATTGGTCTTGTGGGCCTATCGTTCAGCAGTGCAGGTGTTCACTGGATGCACCCCAACAGTTCTGATGTTTGACTGAAAACTACGAACTCCAGTAGATTAGTCCTTTAGAAGACCTCCTGGAGTACCTCCACCACCTTCAGCAGCGCCTGGAAACAGCCCACGACTTTGCACGGCATCGCATGACAGAAGCAGGGGTAAAGCAGAAAAAGGTATACAACACCCTCTGTCAAGGTCAGCCTTTCCAGACTGCCCAAAAGTGTTGGTATACAGCCCCCGGCGCAAGCGTGGTCTGAGCCCGAAACAAATGAGTCACTGGGAAGGCCCATGCATGGTTCCGGAGCGACTTTCTGACATGGTGTGTCGCAGCCAGCTTTGAACTCATGGACGAGTGATGGTCCTCTATCAGGATCGTCTGGCGCCTTACCAACCTCATACACCTCATGAAGTGGAAAGAGAGGGTGAGATGTTGGTTACTCCTCACAGCCCTGGACCATTGGACAACGCAGCGGTTTCCTCACCTGAGGGGCAAGGTCAGAATGGGACTCTGCGACGGCCACCTGGGTGCTGCTGCCGCAGGCTCCCGTCTCAAGGTCAGGATGGCAACCCCACGGCAATCACAACGCAGCCACTGAAGACCCTTTGTCCAGGTTTCAGGACTTTGTGTTGGATTTCGGGGTTGTCAGGGATGACTAACCCTTAGGAGGGGGAAATGTAGCGGCGGCAGCCTATTAGACTGCAGCTAACGACAGGAACGAGCTGCAAAGAACTCTCAAACTGGACAGTTTTCTCTCCATCTTGTCATTCAAAGACCAATCATTGACACTCTTACTCTTACTGACATGTGATGTATTGTTGTCTCTATCTTCTTGCCCTTTGTGCTGTTGTCTGTGCCCAATAATGCTTGTACCATGTTTTGTGCTGCTATAATGTTGTGCTGCTGCCATGTTCTGTTGCTACCACGCTGTGTTGTTATGTGTTGCTGCCATGCTGTGTTTTTGTCTTGAGTCTCTCTTTATGTAGTGTTGCGGTGCCTCTCTTGTCGTGATGTGTGTTTTGTCCTACATTAAAAAAAATATTCTAGCCCCTGTCCCCAAAAGAGACCTTTTGGTAGGCCATCATTATAAATAGGAATTTGTTATTAATTGACTTGCCTAGTTAAATTAAGAAAAAAAGACGAAGGCCTGTTGGAGGCGTGGCCTTGGGTTAGCTCTCTTTGGACAAACCGTGGGTGAAAGTGTCATTCTAGTTAATTGATTATGTTGTACTCTCTTACTAAGCACTAAGCTTTTATGCTGTCAGTTCTGTACATGCAATATGACTGATATAAGTGCATGTGATACCAAATAGCTTTCTAGAGTTCCATTAAGACAGTCACTGTTTTGTTAAAATACAGTACCTCTCAAAAGCACTCACCCTGCAAATGCAGTCAGGGCCACAACAGAGTATGGGGACCAAGATATTACATAGAGGAGGATGACTATCAGAGCAATCTTAGCCATCTTCCACTCATTCTTCAGCCGACGGAAACTCTTAATTGAGTCTCTGGTGCTCCCATTGCAATTGATCTTGGTTACAGCCCTATGAGACACATACACAGGAAAATAAATGTGAAATGTGAGAAATTTGAAATGTTTCAGAGAATCCAATTTCAGTAATTTACAACACACTTTCTTAATTCAATTTAATTTAATTGGACACACGTTCAGTGTTATCTCTAGAGCAGCTCTCTTGTATCCAGTCCACTTACCTGTTAGTTGTACGTATGGCTCTGAAGATGAAGAAGTAGCAGTACATGATGACGATGAGGGGGATGAAGAAGACAAAGGTGAAGAGCAGCATGGTGTAGGCACGCACTGATGGGGTAAAGGTCACATAGTCCCATGAACAGGAGGTCAACAGGCCCTCTGGAACATAGGCGCCTGGGGGAGGTAAAGGGGGCCGGGGGGTAAGGGAGAAAGGGGGAGGGAGAGGATGGGGAAGAAGTGCGAAAGTGGTAGAGAAAGGAGGAAAAGAGAGATGGGACATAGAAAGGGGAAAAGGGCAGAAAATAAGTTGTGGGATACGACATTGTCAAAACCTTTCTTCTTCAATACAACTTCTAAGTCGTCTACAAGTTGTCCTTCAAGCATCATCTATTGAAGCCCTGCTATGGTAAAACGGTCAGAGTGCCAGGGAAAGTTAAGGATACTCACATCAATTGGAAGACGCAGGAACAACAAAGATTGCATCAAGGAAGCACTTCTGGTGATCTAAACGCTCTGGATGATCAAAGCCTCAAAGTGAATAATGGTGCAGTTTTGTTTAGCTTTTATGTTCTTGATGTTATTTGCCTCTGAATGATGTGATAAATAGCGGAGATGAGGCAGAGATCGAGCCGCCAGATGGGCTTAAGGAGACAGACGCCCTGTGTGTGGTCGGACAGGACACACGGGCTGCAGAACAATGGGGTAGCATGGCTACACACAGACTCCAGCCACAGGTGGCTGCAGGGGGTAGGCCCTCCACATTGTCTGAGTTAGTGTGTCGCTCTTAAGGCCCTTTCCAGCATGTCACCCATTAGTGTGCTAGACAGAATAGTGTTGTCAATTTGGAGCTGCTGGATCAATTTGTTATTTGCCAGAGATTTGCACAGTCATGGGGTGTGAGTCATTCTGAGTACAGTATACTGTAAGTCCAGGCCAATGTGAGGTTTATGAGGGGCCCATTCCAGCCAGTGCGCCCGCTAGTTTCATTCTCTTTCTTCTCACTGAGAGATCTCAGGCAGCTCAGCATATCTGATCCAATGCCCAAATCCTCATGCTTAAACACAGAGCCAGGGGTAGCACTCTCTCCTGCTGTCTTTCTCTCTCTCCTGCTGTCTTTCTCTCTCTCCTGCTGTCTTTCTCTCTCTCCAGCGGTTCTTTCTCTCTCTCCTGCTGTCTTTCTCTCTCTCCTGCTGTCTTTCTCTTTCTTCTGCTGTCTTTCTCTCTCCTGCTGTCTTTTTCTCTCTCGCCGTCCTTCTCTCGCTCCTGCTGTCTTTCTCTCTCTACTACCGTCATTCTCTTTCTCTCTGTCCTGCGGTCTTTCTCTCTCTCCTGCTGTCTTTCTCTCTCTGCTGCTGTCTTTCTCTCTCTCCTGCTGTCTTTTTCACTCACCTGATGTCTTTCTCTCTCTCATGATGTCTTTCTCTCTCTCCTACTGTCTTTCTCTCTCCTACTGTCTTTCTCTTTCTACTGCTGTCTTTCTCTCTCTGCTGCTGTCTTTCTCTCTCGCTCTCCTGCTGTCTCTCTCTCTGCTGCTGTCTTTCTCTCTCTCTCTGTTGCTGTCTTTCAATCTCTCCTGCGGTCTTTCTCTCTCCTGCGGTCTTTCTCTCCTGCTGTCTTTCTCTCCTGCTGTCTTTCTCTCTCTCCTGCTGTCTTTCTCTCTCTCTCCTGCTGTCTTTCTCTCTCTCCTGCTGTCTTTCTCTCTCTCTCTCCTGCCGTCTTTCTCTCTCTGCTGCCGTCTTTCTCTCTCTGCTGCCGTCTTTCTCTCTCTCCTGCGGGCTTTCTCTCTCCTGCTGTCTGTCTCTCTCTCTTGCTGTCTTTCTCTCTCTCCTGCTGTATTTGTCACTCTCCTGCGGTCTTTCTCTCTCTCCTGCGGTCTTTCTCTCTCTCCTGCTGTCTTTCTCTCTCTCCTGCTGTCTTTCTCTCTCTCCTGCGCTCTTTCTCTCTCTCTTGCTGTATTTCTCTCTCTGCTGCTGTCTTTCTCTGCTGCTGTTTTTCTCTCTGCTACTGTCTTTCTCTCTCTGCTGCGGTCTTTCTCTCTTTCTCTTGCTGTTTTTCTCTCTCTGCTGCTGTTTTTCTCTCTCTGCTGCTGTCTTTCTCTCTCTGCTGCTGTCTTTCTCTCTCTCTTGCTCTCTTTCTCTCTCTGCTGCTGGCTTTCTCTCTCTGCTGCTGTTTTTCTCTCTCTGCTGCTGTCTTTCTCTCTCTGCTGCTGTCTTTCTCTCTCTCTCTTGCTGTCTTTCTCTCGCATATATAGCACATGGGGATGTGTGAAACGTACTCCGCATCCTGAAATGTTCCCACTTGCGTCAGCGAACAGCTAGCTTTTCACTTGATGCCTACTGGTAAGACGCTTCAGGAGGGTGGTCACTTGTTCTAGCAAGGCAGAGGTCGTGAGTTTGCGCCAGGTTTGGGCCGAATCGATAAGAAGTGGTACTTCCTAAGCAAGCACTGTGACATCCTTTACAGTGGTGCCGTGACCTGGATCTACAGTTGCACTCAGCTCAACGCTGGGGTCGCTGTTGAGTAAGTTTGAGGGGAGAATGTAGCACATGGGGATGTGTGAAACTTACTCCTCAGTCTGAAGTGTCCCCACTTGCACCAGCGAATCGCTAGCTTTTCGCGTGGTGCAGACTGGTAAGACGCTTCAGGAGGGCGGTCATGTGTGCTAGCAAGGCAGAGGTCCCGAGTTCGCGCCTGGTATGGGCCGTATTGTGAGGAAGTGGTTCACGCTGCTTGCTTAGCGAGTCATCCTTTACACACATACTGACACAATCACGATTCCATACAGTGTATACAGCCCTGGCATCCTACAACCTCATCCCAAGCTTGGCTCATGACCCAGGATTATTCTCTCTCTCTCTGCGTGTGTGTGTGAACTTACTCCAGCCAAAGAAAGGGGGCAGGCTCCATCCCAATGAGTAGACCCAGGCAGCCAAGAGGATGAGCTGGGCTCGTTTCTTGGACAGCACCCCGATGGAGGCCAGTGGACGTGTAATCACAAAGTAGCGGTCCACTGCTATCACCATCAGAGTGATCATAGAGCAGATCCCAAATAAAGCCCCACAGAACGCATATAGCTCACAGCCTAGAGGACACAGAGACAGCACAGTTAATTACTGAGATACGAGAGAGTCAGAGTACAGTTAATGACTGAGAGAAAAATAGAAAGGATGGGTGAAAGAGAAACAGCATGTCGGTTGGTGTGTTGTAATGCCCCCTGTGGGTGATAGTCCACTCCATAGCCTGGATAATGATCCAGAACCAGGTCAAACAGAAGGACTGCCTGCAGAGACAGTGGGAGCTGCAGGGGGTAATACTGACCTTATCTCAGATTCACACCCAACACCCACCCTGCTGTGACACCCACCCACCTCCACTTTGCACAGAGCTGAACATATACCGCAAACAAAGCCCCAATGTCTCACAGAATATAGACATTGTGCAACATACTGAATATATGTATAGAACTATAGACCACCCCACAGCTGTATTAATCATACAAATCATACACACCATAGGTCATGCCTTCCCTGGGGTTATGCCTTGTGCTGTATGGCAGTAGCTTAGGCTGTTGTTACACACCTTCACTGGTGAGTTATGCCAGGGAAGATTAGACGCCTGAATTTACTGGGGTGTATAGGGTTTAACAATGGCAGAAGTGGGAATACATGATAAGTACAGCTCTGGTTCTGGCTTTACCAGGGTGATTTTGCAACTATGGGAACTTTTCGCATCTTATTTTGGAAAAAAATATGTTTCTTGAAAAATACTTTTATCAAAGATCGAAGATATCCCTCTAGTGGTGTGGGGGCTGTGCTTTGGCAAAGTGGGTGGGGTTATATCCTTCCTGTTTGGCCCTGTCCGGGGTGTCCTCGGATGGGGCCACAGTGTCTCCTGACCCCTCCTGTCTCAGCCTCCAGTATTTATGCTGCAGTAGTTTGTGTCGGGGGGCTAGGGTCAGTTTGTTATATCTGGAGTACTTCTCCTGTCCTATTCGGTGTCCTGTGTGAATCTAAGTGTGCGTTCTCTAATTCTCTCCTTCTCTCTTTCTTTCTCTCTCTCGGAGGACCTGAGCCCTAGGACCATGCCCCAGGACTACCTGACATGATGACTCCTTGCTGTTCCCAGTCCACCTGGCCGTGCTGCTGCTCCAGTTTCAACTGACCTGAGCCCTAGGACCATGCCCCAGGACTATCTGACATGATGACTCCTTGCTGTCCCCAGTCCACCTGACCGTGCTGCTGCTCCAGTTTCAACTGTTCTGCCCTATTATTATTCGACCATGCTGGTCATTTATGAACATTTGAACATCTTGGCCATGTTCTGTTATAATCTCCACCGGCACAGCCAGAAGAGGACTGGCCACCCTCATAGCCTGGTTCCTCTCTAGGTTTCTTCCTAGGTTTTGGCCTTTCTAGGGAGTTTTTCCTAGCCACCATGCTTCTACACCTGCATTGCTTGCTGTTTGGGCTTTTGGCTGGGTTTCTGTACAGCACTTTGAGATATCAGCTGATGTACGAAGGGCTATATAAATCAATTTGAGTTGATTTGATCAACATAAATACCTTTCTCTTTTTATCAGGAACCATACATGTAGTATTGGCTGTGATAATTTTATTCAATAATACATGTAACTGACTCCCTTTCCCCCAATACACCTTCTGCAGGTGTCATTACCATCATATAATAAAACATTCCATTTTAGTTTGAAACTTAATCACAAACACAATGGGATTTGGGATAATTTGGTTTGTCTGCCTATAGGATTTGGTAATACAACATTTAGAAATAATTATTTGAATTCCTTATTGCATAAATATTCCATTTCTTGTTGAACAATGCAATTACCTGTTGAAAATGTTATGTATTTCAACATTTTAAGTAGTTATATGGAGAACAAGTAAGTGCTTTACACCTGAAGAAGACACAAGTGTGATATCAATCACCACCTGATATCAATCACCACACAGCGGAGTCAATCACCACCTTCCGGAGACACCTGAAACCCCACCTCTTTAAGGAATACCTAGGATAGGATAAAGTAATCCTTCCCCCCCCCTTAAAAGATTTAGATGCACTATTGTAAAGTGGCTGTTCCACAGGATGTCATAAGGTGAATGCACCAATTTGTAAGTCGCTCTGGATAAGAGCGTCTGCTAAATGACTTAAATGTAAATGTATATCTAGGCCGTCATTGTAAATAAGTTTTTGGTCTTAACGGACTTGCCTAATAAAATAAAATTCTACATAAAAATGAAAAATAAAATAATTGAATGTAATGGAAACAAATATGCAATGATTGTGGTGGTAATGACTGTGTGACGGTAATGACTAGGGTAATGGTAAAATGCATTACTTGTTAATAATAACTGGGTAAAAAAAATCACAACATTCCCTTAAAATTAACCTTACAAATAGCAGTATTGGGTGATTTGGAATGCCATAGTGTCACGCCCTGACCTTAGTATTCTTTGTTTTCTTTATTATTTTGGTTAGGTCAGGATGTGACATGGGTGATTATATGGTTTTTGTCCTGTCTAGGGTTTTTGCATGTTTATGGGGTTGTTTCCAGTCTAGGGGTTTTGTATGTCTATGGTGGCCAAGATTGGTAACCATAGAGTATTTCGTGGGTGATTATCTATGTCTATGTAATAGTTGCCTCTGTCAGCACTATATTTAGCTTCACGTTCGTTTTTGTAGTTAAGTGTTTCTTCGTCTTCATTAAAATAAGATGCATTCATCTCACGCTGCGCTTTGGTCTCCTCCATTCAACGAACGTGACACGTAGTCAGTCAATACGTGATATAACAATACTGGTAGGAAAAGTTTTCATCTTTAGCTCACAATCTGTGGATACTATACGATTGTAAAGGTTCAAAACGTATGTAAAACATCACAGCACAATAGAAATATATATGGCACATGGAAACCAAACAAGGGTGGTCTATGGTGATAGGAGGGATGGGCTGAGAGTGGCTGAGGGTTGGGATTAAAGAGTTTATGTTTGGTAAAGTATTATTGCTATGTGATTGCTTTCTATAAAAGTACCATGTATGTAAAAATGTGTATATAAAATGCATGTATATGTAGCAGGAAAGCTGTTAAATATATATATATATATATATATGTCCCCCGAAGAGGGGGGGTGGTGGATGGGTTAAAAAAATAAATAATAATAATAATTGGGAAGAAATGTATGATTTATTTCTACCAAGACAGTGAAACATTAAGTGATAAGCAGTATTGAGCAGGGGTATACCCTTCTTATGCAATGGTTCTAGAAAATGTTGTTACTTATGATGGTAATGACAGTGATGGTGATGATAATTTGTTACTTTTTTGGATTTAAATGCAAGGCCATAAGGTTTATTTAGTTAATATGATAAGTTATCATTTGATAAACTCCACAACCACAACAGAATGAGATGTATTTTTTCAAATAGAGAACAATATAGGTGAGTTATGCCGTTGCGGTAATGACGCAGTTTTTGTGTGTCTTGATGTGTAAAGTGTTGAAAAAGCACTATAATTGATCACTTTGATTGGTGTGATGGTAATTACGCAATACTGTGAGAAAACGGTACTTCATAGAAAATAATGTATTTAATGTTAGATCAGATCCCATCCAATATGCCCCTTTTTGTTACGTTACAGCCTTATTCTAGAAGTTTCTTTCTCCCTCATCAATCATCATTTTGCTATGAGACTCAGGTGCATCCTGTTTCCATTGATCATCCTTGAGATGTTTCTACAACTTGATGGAGTCCACCTGTGGTAAATTCAATTGATTGGACATGATTTGGAAAGGCACACACCTGTCTATATAAGGTCCCGCAGTTGACAGTGCATGTCAGAGCAAAAGGAAATGGCCGTAGAGCTCCGAGACAGGATTGTGTCAAGGCACAGATCTGGGGAAGGTTACCAAAACATTTCTGCAGCATTGAAGTTCCCGAAGAACACAGTGTCCTCCATCATTCTTAAATGGAAGTAGTTTGGAACCATCAAGACTCTTCCTAGAGCTGGCTGCCTGGCCAAACAGACCAATCGGGGGAGAAGGGCCTTGGTCAGGGAGGTGAACAAGAACCTGATGGTCACTCTGACAGAGCTATAGAGTTCCTCTGTGGAGATGGGATAAACTTCCAGAAGGAAAACTATCTCTGCAGCTCTTCACCCATCAGGCCTTTATGGTAGAGTGGTGGAAGCCGCTCCTCAGTAAAAGGCACATGACAGCCCGCTTGAAGTTTGCCAAAAGGCACCTAAAGGATTCTCAGACCATGAGAAACAAGATTCTCTGGTCAGGGAGAGGGGGAAATGAATGGACAATGATCCTTGATGACAACCTGCTCCATAGCGCTCAGCACCTCAGACTGGGGCGAAGGTTCACATTCCAACAGGACAATGACTCTAAGCACACATCCAAGACAACTAAGGAGTGGCTTCGGGACAAGTCTTGACTGGCACCAGCCAGAGCCCGGACTTGAACCTGATCGAACATCTCTGGAGAGACCTGAAAAAGCTGTGCAGCGACGCTCCCCATCTAACCTGACAGAGCTTGAGAGGATCTGCAGATAAGAATGGGAGAAACTCCCCAAATACAGGTGTGCCAAGCTTGTAGCATCATACCCAAGAAGACTCGAGGCTGTAATCACTACCAAAGGGTCTTCAACAAAGTACTGAGTAAACAGTCTGAATTTGGCAAAAATGTCTAAACCTGTTTTTGCTTTGTCATTATTGTCACACCCTGATCTGTTTCACCTGTCTTCGTGCTTGTCTTCACCCCCCTCCAGGTGTTGCCCATCTTCCCAATTATCCCATGGGTACTTATGCCTGTGTTCTGTTTGTCTGTTTCCAGTTCATCTTGTTTGTCAAGTCAACCAGTGTTTTCACAGCTCCTGCTTTTCCACAGTCTCTCTTTTTCTCGCCCTACTGGTTTTGACCTTTGCCTGTCCTGACTCAGAGCCTGCCTTCCTGTACCTTTTGTCCCACTACTCTCGATGATTGACCCTTGCCTGCCTTGACCTGTCGTTTGCCTTCCCCCGTTGCTGTTATTTCAACACAGTCTGCATTTGGGTCTTACCTGCAACGTGATAATTATGGGGTGTGTAGATTGAGGGGAAAAAAACAATTGAATCCCTTTTATAATAAGGCTTGTAACAAAATGTGGACATTTTTCAATCTCTTACCAGATTGATCAACCACACATTTAATTACGTGTAGTCCACTTGTCATTCCAATCTCCTTGCATTAGCGTAGCCTCTTCTGTAGCCTGTCAACTATGTGTCTGTCTATCCCTGTTCTCTCCTCTCTGCACAGACCATACAAACGCTCCACACCGCGTGGCCGCTGCCACCCTAATCTGGTGGTCCCAGCGCGCACGACCCACGTGGAGTTCCAGGTCTCCGGTAGCCTCTGGAACTGCCGATCTGCAGCCAACAAGGCAGAGTTCATCTCAGCCTATGCCTCCCTCCAGTCCCTCGACTTCTTGGCACTGACAGAAACATGGATCACCACAGATAACACTGCTACTCCTACTGCTCTCTCTTCGTCCGCCCACGTGTTCTCGCACACCCCGAGAGCTTCTGGTCAGCGGGGTGGTGGCATAGGGATCCTTATCTCTCCCATGTGGTCATTCTCTCTTTCTCCCCTTACCCATCTGTCTATCGCCTCCTTTGAATTTCATGCTGTCACAGTTACCAGCCCTTTCAAGCTTAACATCCTTATCATTTATCGCCCTCCAGGTCCCCTCGGAGAGTTCATCAATGAGCTTGATGCCTTGATAAGCTCCTTTCCTGAGGACGGCTCACCTCTCACAGTTCTGGGCGACTTTAACCTCCCCACGTCTACCTTTGACTCATTCCTCTCTGCCTCCTTCTTTCCACTCCTCTCCTCTTTTGACCTCACCCTCTCACCTTCCCCCTACTCACAAGGCAGGCAATACGCTCGACCTCATCTTTACTAGATGCTGTTCTTCCACTAACCTCATTGCAACTCCCCTCCAAGTCTCCGACCACTACCTTGTATCCTTTTCCCTCTCGCTCTCATCCAACACTTCCCACACTGCCCCTACTCGGATGGTATCGCGCCGTCCCAACCTTCGCTCTCTCTCCCCCCGCTACTCTCTCCTCTTCCATCCTATCATCTCTTCCCTCTGCTCAAACCTTCTCCAACCTATCTCCTGATTCTGCCTCCTCAACCCTCCTCTCCTCCCTTTCTGCATCCTTTGACTCTCTATGTCCCCTATCTTCCAGGCCGGCTCGGTCCTCCCCTCCCGCTCCGTGGCTTGACGACTCAATGCGAGCTCACAGAACAGGGCTCCGGAAGGCCGAGCGGAAATGGAGGAAAACTCGCCTCCCTGCGGACCTGGCATCCTTTCACTCCCTCCTCTCTACATTTTCCTCCTCTGTCTCTGCTGCTAAAGCCACTTTCTACCACTCTAAATTCCAAGCATCTGCCTCTAACCCTAGGAAGCTCTTTGCCACATTCTCCTCCCTCCTGAATCCTCCTCCCCCTCCCCCCTCCTCCCTCTCTGCAGATGACTTCGTCAACCATTTTGAAAAGAAGATCGACGACATCCGATCCTCGTTTGCTAAGTCAAACAACACCGCTGGTTCTGCTCACACTGCCCTACCCTGTGCTCTGACCTCTTTCTCCCCTCTCTCTCCAGATGAAATCTCGCGTCTTGTGACGGCCGGCCGCCCAACAACCTGCCCGCTCGACCCTATCCCCTCCTCTCTTCTCCAGACCATTTCCGGAGACCTTCTCCCTTACCTCACCTCGCTCATCAACTTATCCCTGACCGCTGGCTACGTCCCTTCCGTCTTCAAGAGAGCGAGAGTTGCACCCCTTCTGAAAAAACCTACACTCGATCCCTCCGATGTCAACAACTACAGACCAGTATCCCTTCTTTCTTTTCTCTCCAAAACTCTTGAACGTGCCGTCCTTGGTCAGCTCTCCCGCTATCTCTCTCAGAATGACCTTCTTGATCCAAATCAGTCAGGTTTCAAGACTAGTCATTCAACTGAGACTGCTCTTCTCTGTATCACGGAGGCGCTCCGCACCGCTAAAGCTAACTCTCTCTCCTCTGCTCTCATCCTTCTAGACCTATCGGCTGCCTTCGATACTGTGAACCATCAGATCCTCCTCTCCACCCTCTCCGAGTTGGGCATCTCCGGCGCGGCCCACGCTTGGATTGCGTCCTACCTGACAGGTCGCTCCTACCAGGTGGCGTGGCAAGAATCTGTCTCCTCACCACGCGCTCTCACCACTGGTGTCCCCCAGGGCTCTGTTCTAGGCCCTCTCCTATTCTCGCTATACACCAAGTCACTTGGCTCTGTCATAACCTCACATGGTCTCTCCTATCATTGCTATGCAGACGACACACAATTAATCTTCTCCTTTCCCCTTCTGATGACCAGGTGGCGAATCGCATCTCTGCATGTCTGGCAGACATATCAGTGTGGATGACGGATCACCACCTCAAGCTGAACTTCGGCAAGACGGAGCTGCTCTTCCTCCCGGGGAAGGACTGCCCGTTCCATGATCTCGCCATCACGGTTGACAACTCCATTGTGTCCTCCTCCCAGAGCGCTAAGAACCTTGGCGTGATCCTGGACAACAAACTGTCGTTCTCAACTAATATCAAGGCGGTGGCCCGTTCCTGTAGGTTCATGCTCTACAACATCCGCAGAGTACGACCCTGCCTCACACAGGAAGCGGAGCAGGTCCTAATCCAGGCACTTGTCATCTCCCGTCTGGATTACTGCAACTCGCTGTTGGCTGGGCTCCCTGCCTGTGCCATTAAACCCCTACAACTCATCCAGAACGCCGCAGCCCGTCTAGTGTTCAACCTTCCCAAGTTCTCTCACGTCACCCCGCTCCTCCGCTCTCTCCACTGGCTTCCAGTTGAAGCTCGCATCCGCTACAAGACCATGGTGCTTGCCTACGGAGCTGTGAGGGGAACGGCACCTCAGTACCTCCAGGCTCTGATCAGGCCCTACACCCAAATAAGGGCACTGCGTTCATCCACCTCTGGCCTGCTCGCCTCCCTACCACTGAGGAAGTACAGTTCCCGCTCAGCTCAGTCAAAACTGTTCGCTGCTCTGGCTCCCCAATGGTGGAACAAACTCCCTCACGACGCCAGGACAGCGGAGTCAATCACCACCTTCCGGAGACACCTGAAACCCCACCTCTTTAAGGAATACCTAGGATAGGATAAAGTAATCCTTCTCACCCCCCTTAAAATATTTAGATGCACTATTGTAAAGTGGTTGTTCCACTGGATGTCATAAGGTGAATGCACCAATTTGTAAGTCGCTCTGGATAAGAGCGTCTGCTAAATGACTTAAATGTAATGTAAATGTAAATGTAAATTACAGGCAGCGAAATTAACTGCATTTTTGGATCCTTATATGAATAGGCTTCCTGTTCGCCCCCATCCCTTCACTGAATTCCTCCACTGTGGTGCATTATTGAATTGGAACAATGAAACGTGTCGATGTTTTGAGATTACAACACCCTACGGGAATAAGGATGATTATTTCTTCTCACATGTGCATAAATCATTAACAGACTCTAATGTCACCTCTAACAAGTAACGTTACCATAATATAATTTATGATCACAGTTCCGTTTCATTATAAAAATGGATTTTGGCAGAACAAAGCCTCAATTCAGTTTGTGATTTAATACATCAATGAACAATTTCACCAACAAACAGCCAATTTAATTACAGACTATATGTCCCAGAATGACAGTGCTGATGTATCCTACTCCACTTTGTGAGAGGCATTTAATGCGTGGGCATATAATATCATGAGGCTACCATGAAAAAATGTAGGCAGAGAAGATTATTAGAAAGCGAGGAACTGCTCCCGGTGCAGAGTAGAGTTTATATGGAAGCGCCCTTATCTTCCAAGTTGAATTACTTAATAAAACTCCAATATGAATACAATACTATTCTCTCTAATCAATTAAACACAACGCAATTAAAGATTAGACAAAAACACTTCGAGTTAGGTGACAAGCCGGATAAACTACTGGCGCGCCAGCTGAGAGGTATACAGGCCAAATCTAGTACAGGAGCTGTTACCACGGACCCAAAATAAATAAATGCATGTTTCACAAAGTTTTATCAAGACCTTTACACGTTAGACTACTGTAGATACCGCGCAAAATTCTGATTTCATCTGTTCCCGTTCCCTACCTAAATTATGCGCTGCTGCTCAACGGGAATGAAATGCAGAGAGAACTTTAGAAGAGGTTATCTCCACAGTAGTTCCTTCCCTAAAGGTGAAGCGCATGGCTATGATGGATTTGGTTAAGAGTTTTACAAAGCACATTCAGAAAAGGTTACTCTTATGTTGATGTTATTTAAATACTATTGAAACTTGCAGACTCCCGGAGTCTTTATTCTCTGCCAATACAGTGCCTTGCAAAAGTATTCATCCCCCTTGGAGTTTTTCCTATTTTGTTGCATTACAACCTGTAAGTTAAATGGATTTTTATTTGGAGTTCATGTAATGGACATATACAAAATAGTCCAAATTGGTGAAAATAAATAAATAATAACTTGTTTAATTTTTAAAAATTAAAATTCAACAGAAAAGTGGTGCGTGCATATGTGTTCACCCCCTTTGCTATGAAGCCCCTAAATAAGATCTGGTGCAACCAATTACCTCCAGAAGTCACATAATTAGTTAAATAAAGTCCCCCTGTGTGAAAGCTAAGTGTCACATGATCTCAGTATATATACACCTGTTCTGAAAGGCCCCATAGTCTGCACCACCACTAAGCAAGGGGCACCACCAAGCAAGTGGCACCATGAAGACCAATGAACTCTCCAAACAGGTCAGGGACAAGGTTGTGCAGAAGTACAGATCAGGGTTGGGTTATAAAAGAATATACAAAACTTTGAACATCCCACAGAGCACCATTAAATCCATAATTAAAAATTGGAAAGAATATGGCACCACAACAAACCAGCCAAGAGAGGGTCGCCCACCAAAGTTCATATCGGTCTTGCCGATATGCCCTAAGTGCAAGTCTGCCGAGGGTACCCTAGGTCATCTCATCTGGTCATGCCCCAAACTGCACACACACTGGCAGGATATTTTCAAGTGCTACTCAGAAGTATACAGCTGTAACCTCATACCAGCCCCGGACGCTGTTGTTTTAGGTAGGTCACATCACCTAACGACTTTAACCCATTGGGAACAGAAGACTGTACAAAATAATAATAATAATATATGCCATTTAGCAGATGCTTTTATCCAAAGCGACTTACAGTCATGTGTGCATACATTCTACGTATGGGTGGTCCCGGGGATCGAACCCACTACCCTGGCGTTACAAGCGCCATGCTCTACCAACTGAGCTACAGAAGGACCACGATGGCATGGTTATTGCAACAAAACCATTTTTAAGCCTTTTGATTAAGGAGACTGTGCCTGATTTTAAAACCTGGTTAGCTGAAGTCACCAGTTTGCTAAATAAATAAAGAATTTGATCTCTGGCAGATCTAATACATTCGTTAAGATATGGCAGCCAGTGGAGGCTCCTCAGAGGAGGATGAAGAGAACCATCCTCCTCAAAATGTAATATTAAAATATATATTTACGTCACCAAATAATTGATTAAAATACACTGTTTTGCAATGAAGGTCTACAGTAGCCTCAGCAGTCTGTAGGGTAGCACCATGGTGTAGCCGGTCCTCCTCTTGGTACATTGACTTCAATGCAAAACCTAGGAGGCTCTTGGTTCTCACCCCCTTCCATAGACTTAAACAGTAATTATGACAACTTCTGAAGGACGTCCTAAAAACCTATCAGAGCTCTTGCAGCATGAACTGACATGTTGTCCACCAAATCAAAGGATCAGAGAATGAATCTAGTACTGAAAGCATAAGCTACAGCAAGATAGCATTGTAGTGCATCAAATGTAGTGAGTAGTTGACTCAAAGAGA